>NW_018021619.1:18191-20278 GCF_002006095.1 Pseudomyrmex gracilis
TACTAAGTAGTTCCAGCGTTGACCGCTCGATAGCGCCGCTTACCCGCGCTAGAAAAAATCAGTCCGGGAACTTTCCGGACAAACTGTGTATGATAAAAGCATGGCCATGAAGAATGCTGGATGAAATTTTACACAAAATACAGACGTAGATAGTTACTTTAGTTTCTGCGTACCTCTCAGCATGGTAGTAGGATGTTGCAAAGACTACAAGAGTACGATTATCAATGCACGTCATAAACTAATTTTAATACGATCGCGCAACAACAAAAACTGCATAACAGCAGTTTCTAAGGTAGATGGTAAAGCATTAGATGAAAAAATTGAATTATTTAAGATACAATGGCGAATGCCACATGTAGTATTGAACGACGTCACGAAGCTCTCGCTGGTACAAATTCTGGAAAGCGGACGGTATTTGACCATGAGGTTTTGCTCGTGGGATCTCTATGAGTTTCCATTATTACAAAGTACGACTAAACACTCGTGGGCCGTAAAAACGGCGACACAACTTGAGAAACCGAGATACGTCATATTTGCGCTACAGACTGTTCGAAGAAACGATATGTCAGCAGATGTCACGCGATTCGATCATTGTCAGGTGACCAATTTAAAACTTTATCTCAATTCTGAATTCTATCCTTATGACGACTTGCATTTAGATTTTGATAGAAAAAAATAAGCCGTTCTGTACCATATGTACACACATTTCCGTAAAGCGTATTACGGATGTGGTGTTGTCGTACCGTTTCTCACGATTTCCAACTTTCTGCAATTTGGTCCTTTAGTGGTTATTGATTGTTCGGGTCAAAACGAGGCGGTCAAAAGTGCAACCGTCGATGTGCGAATTGAATTCGATTGCAAAGAAAATATACCAGCAATTACTACAGCCTATAGTCTCATTTTGCGCGATCGCGTTATTGAATACAATTCGTTAACCAACGTAGTGCGCAAAATTACATAAACTGCAACATCAGCGCTTCTCCCCTTTATGGGAGAAGCCCATTTATATCTGGTGCACTAGGCACCAGATAGAAAGAAGGTTACGCCTGGTCTCTTTTTTAGAGGTCAGGCTGTACTAGTTGGAGGCCCGGTCCCCGTTATTCTAAGCCCTAGTTGGGGCTTGTTTCGGCGGTGACGGGGGGTGTGTGGGGGGAGGACCATAGCTGCGGCTATGGTCAATTGCAGTGGTTGAGTCTACCTTAGGGTGTTTGACCCAAGACCGCACGAAGGGGGTGGCGGTTACTATCGTCTTCCTCCTTATTGCACGCGGTCCAGCAGTGACGGAGCGGGGCTGTGTCCCCCCGCTCCGTCACGGGAGGGTTAAAATTCCCTCAACAGTGGAGCAGGGCGCAAGTCTTTGCCTATCGGACTGTCCCGGATTGTTCTCACGAGGTGCCGGGGCAGTCCTAAACCGCCGGCAAATGGACACCGCAGGAGTTTTAGTGAGTGTTCCCTTCTCGGAGAGCAAGTCCCACACTACCCTGGCTCACACTTTCTTAGTCTGGGTCAGGGTGTGCGTAAATGTATTCTCCTGCGCAAAAAAAAAGATTAGGTTGTGCTCGGAATTTTATGAACTTTTTTTTACTGTACTTACTTTTTACAGGTTCCACGGTCGCCAGGTGCTGGTTTTAGGACTGCAATGCACCATCGTCTCTCATCCACGGTCTCCATCCCCTTACTCCCTCTCATTTCTTTTTAGGAAGGACAAGATTCCGGACCGGGTAAGTATACAACATTTTACACACAGGTAAGTATAAAATGAGTATATACAGGGTGTCCATAAAGTCTGGAAACATCTTTATATTTTGGAAACGGTTCGAAATTATGAAAACTCGCGAAATACGTATTCAATCGTTTTGAGGGGCTACTCTTTTAAGGGGGTTGCGGATGTTTCCACCTCTTAGGGGGACCTTCCAGGAGGCCCCCTTCAAAATTTTTAAATAGAACCTCGCATATTGTAGTATATCAATTGAAAGGGTATAAAAAAAGAAATCTTTTGGTTCAAATCAGAAGTTGATACAGTGAGCCGTTTAGGAGTTAATTACAAGCAAAGTTCGGGAAAAGTCAAGTCTTAAGACATCGTAAAA
>NW_018021619.1:20738-34796 GCF_002006095.1 Pseudomyrmex gracilis
CACAATCTGTTAAAGACCGCCCACGCTGTGGAAGACCAAAAGTAGACGACGTCACAGAATTAGAAGTATTAGGCCGTGTAAATGTAGATGGAGTAACATCATTAAGACAACTTTGTAATGAAAGCAATGTTCCTAAAAGTACAATTGTCACAATTTTAAGACGACATAAATTCCATCCTTATAAAATGCATATTAAACAAGAGTTAGCAGAGGACGATTTTGATAGACGAATCCAATTTTGTGAAGTAATGATAGAAATAATCGCTGGAAATGATCAGTTTTCGAAGAATATTTGTTTCAGTGGTGAGAGCACTTTTTCTCTGAATGGATTTGTTAATAAACACAATGTAAGATGTTGGAGTGATTCAAATCCTCACATTTTGAGAGAAGGCCACACACAAAGGCCAGAAAAAGTGAACGTGTGGGCAGGAATTTTAGGAGACCACATAATTGGACCTTTGTTTATTGATACGACTTTGACAGGCAATTTGTATTTAGAATTACTCACGGGCACGATAGATCCTTTAATTACAAACTTAGTCGAAAATTCTCGAGATGATGAAGGATATCTAGAATTTGATATGGATAACATTGTTTTCCAACAAGATGGATGTCCTGCTCATTATGCTCGGCAAGTACGCACATATCTCGATGAAATGTATCCCAATTGATGGATAGGCCGTCGTGGCCCTATTGAATGGCCAGCGCGCTCACCTGATCTGGCTCCGAACGATTTTTTTCTATGGGGCTATCTCAAGTCGGTAGTGTACAAAACTGTCTGTAATGACATTGAAAATCTGAAGGCAAGAATTACGACAGCTTGTAAAGACATATCCAAGCAAACATTTCAGAATGTTAGACAGGAATTTTATGATCGATTATTTTATTGTCAAGAAGTGAACGGTGCTCATTTTGAACAGCTACTTCAATAGGTAAGTTGATCTAATTCCAATAAAATTCGCTTTTAATAAGATTTTTTCGATGTCTTAAGACTTGACTTTTCCCGAACTTTGCTTGTAATTAACTCCTAAACGGCTCACTGTATCAACTTCTGATTTGAACCAAAAGATTTCTTTTTTTATACCCTTTCAATTGATATACTACAATATGCGAGGTTCTATTTAAAAATTTTGAAGGGAGCCCCCTGGAAGGTCCCCCTAAGAGGTGGAAACATCCGCAACCCCCTTAAAAGAGTAGCCCCTCAAAACGATTGAATACGTATTTCGCGATTTTTCATAATTTCGAACCGTTTCCAAAATATGAAGGTGTTTCCAGACTTTATGGACACCCTGTATATATATTTGTCCACTATTATAATAATTACACGCACGATCTTTATCACGCTTTGTTGAGCGAGTCGTCGAAACTAGTATTTATTTGCGAGTACGTTAAGACGCACCGTCTGCTTATCGCGATAATTCCGTCCGATTCTCCTGCTCAAACTCAACTAACTCTTGACAAGTCGACGTTTGTTCTTTAGGGCTCGTGTTTTACTGCCCTTGCGTGCACTTGTACTTTTTCCCCTAGACGGGTGCGTTCTTTCTTTACGTTCAATTAAAAAAGAGAACCTACGGGATTTTTCCAATTGAACCGTGTTTCTGTTGTGTGTGTGTGTGTGTGTGTGTACAGACGGCGTCATTAATTCGAAGAATAGGCGCAGGGATCGGAGGGCAAGCGGGGCGGTTGCTCGTAGCGCCAACGGGCGCCGTACTAACTAACTAGTAGCAATCGGGTGTCCACAACTGGACACCCGATTTTGGGACTAATGGATATTTGGATCAACTAGACTTTTTATGTGATCCCCGCGCCTATTCTTCAAATTAATGACGCCGTCTGTACATAGCACGTGTCCTACTTTCTTTATCCTAATGTTTTTCGGAACCTAGGGAAAATTCCTCACATGAAAATTTCGACGTCAATTGACGAATTACCATCCGTGCAATTAAATCTACCTGCTTTGAATTAATTTTGAACAATTTTACCAAATTCCCTAGATGTGACTTACTTAAAACTTACGGCTGTGTGTGTTTTACAAGTGTGTACGTCTGCATCTAGGGGCGCCTTTCTCTTACCTATTACGGTCGGTTCACAAAAATGACGTAAAATTAAATTTTGCGCAAACTTAAAAAACTTTGGTGCCACTTAAAGCTATATCCGCATGTGTGTTCGAATATGCACAACAAAAAAATAAACAATTTTTAGTAATTTTTTTTTATAATTTTACTGCGACACTGTTGGCCTTACTTTTCCTTTATTGTAACAAAACATAACACATAAAATAAAACCAAAAAAAATAAACTCTGTATTCTAGCGCATCCTTTAAACCTAGTTCCCTTTTGTTCAAACAATAAAAATAAAACTGTACGATACACATCTCGTATGCGAGACTAGAACTAAAACGCGATGTCAGACCCTTACTACATCCTACACCGTAACCCCGTTTACTGACGGTTTCTAAACTTAGCGCCAATCCGACTCCAGTTTCCTCACGACTGTTTTTTAATTGGCTGGTCCCTTTCTTTGTTTCCAGAACCGGCTTCTTCTGCTCCTTGGCTCGTTTTTGCATATATGTAATACTTCTATATTGCTATAGAAGGTGCCAACCTGAAGCCCAAATGTTACAGTGCAGACAATATAGTAGCCTCTCTCTCGCGCAAGGTCCAGCTGCTTTGTGTGCATGCGGTGAACATTCAAGCACACTTGAGCATTTCTTTTTTTCGCGTTTTCTCACTTTCCAATGCTTTGTCTCGCTCGCACTTGCTTAGTAAACGCGCCTGCGCATAATGACGCTCGACTATGTGTGCCTATATTTGAACTTTGTGCGTCTCTCTTTCTCGGGCCTCGTTCCTCTTATTGCGAAGATACGCGACTAGCAATATAGAAGTATTACATATATGCGTTTGTGACTCCTTTCTTATTCTGTCTCGCGTCCCTGAGGCCGGCGGTGACAAGGTTAGGTTGTGACCGGAAATTTATGAACTTTTTTTCACTGTACTTACTTTTTACAGGTTCCCCGGTCGCCAGGTGCTGGTTTTAAGACTGCAACACTTTATCGTCCCTCATCCTCGGTCTCCATACTCTTATTCCCTCTTATGTCTTTTCAGGAAGATCAGGATTTCGGACCGGGTAAGTATACAACACTTTACACACAGGTAGGTATAAAATGTGAGTATATATATATTTGACCAATAACATAACTATTACACGCATGATCTGTATCACGCTTTGTTAAGCGAGTCGACAAAAGTATTTTTTATTTACGATTTTTCTAAGACGCACCGTCTGCTTATTGCGATAATTCCGTGCAACGGTCCGACTTTAACTGCCTCTCGACAAGTCCACGCTTGTTCCTTAGGGCTTGTTTTTCACTGCCCACGCGTGCACTTTTTTCTCTTAGGCAGGTGTGTTTTTTTTTACAAGTCCCTAACCGTGTGAATGTAATCGTGTAATCGGTCGGGTGTTATGTCCATTGACGTCCGTCTACTGTCCCGTTTGTCACTAGGTGTCTTTAAGGTGTCTAGGGGAAAATCCTTAGATTTCCAATAGTGTTCCGAACGTTTTGTCTGGTCTCGTACGTCAATCTGTTTGTCTTAAAATTTTGTTTTTTAATCTTTTTGAAATGTCCCTAGGTGGATTGTCGACGCTATTGATTACGCATGATTGTTTTTGGTGCGTGTCTATATAGTGTACGTGTGTTCGTATGTATGTGTTCTTAAACTAACTCGCTCTAGGAGCATCGCCATTTTATCTACTCAAGGTCAGTTTTTCTAAAACTATAAATAAACCTTTAATTTTGCATAGCCAATCAGAGCTATATCCGCGTGCGCTCTAAAAATTGCACAAAATAAACAAAAATAACTTTTTTACTTTTTTTGCCGATTTTTTCATGTTAACTCGTCTTACTCATTTTAGTATTGGTAAGTAAAACAAAATATAAAAGAAAAAACGAAAAATTAAACAAAACTTTACACATAAGCAACGTTCTTTAAATAAAAATTAAAATAAAAATTGCCGCTCTTTTTGGCGCGTCCCTATTACACAAAAACGCTTAACATACAAAACTTAAATCTAACGCTTAAACTACTGCGCTAGTGACTACTACTTTACTGTCCCTATATTTTTACACGGAACCTTTATGTCCGTTTACTGTTTTCTCCACTTTTTCAAGAGTCGTCCATCTTTTGGTCGTCGGAACCGGCGCTCCTTTCTTTTTTGCACGTACCCGAGTCCTCCGCTGTTTTGTCCCGCGTCTCTAAGGCTGACGGTGACAAGATTCCGTAGGAGGCTCTTTCGGGGTTAGGAAGAGGGTGCGCTTCCCTCTGGTTCTGGTGAGACCTGTCCACCCAGTTCCAAAGAGGCGACCCTGTCTCTTTCAGTACAGAGAGAAACTAAAAAGGCCGTCTTGCCTGTGTTATCCTCGTCTATGATGATGAACCCAAGAAGGGCGTTTGCTGCCCTGCTTGGACAGGCGGGGGGTCCGAGACGTAAAGTCCGCCCTGGTCCGGCTTTCTCCAAATAGAGCTTGAGTTGGCGTCGCCAGGGCGTGGTCGCGTGGGTGGAGGGATCTCGAAATGAGAGAGGTCAGTGTTAAAAGGGAATGATCCGTTTTGGCGTTTGATCGTGGGCCGAAAAGGGTTTAGTTGAATTCCGCATTGCTCGGCCCAAAGGCGATAGAGGAGGGGTTACGTCCCCCTTCTTCTGTCGCGGAGGAACACTTGCTCCTGTAATAAAAAAGGAGACCCGTAGCCCCAAGTCTACCGGTACGCTTCGCGGTCGTGTCCTTAGGCGAATACCGCAGCGCATCTCAACGGGCAGCAGGTGGACGTCCCAGGGGTTTTAGTGGGTATACCCCGCCAGGGCAAGCTTTGGCGGGGGGAGTCCTACACTACTTTATTTCATTGTGGTGGAATGGGGTGTGCGTAATTGCATTTCACCTAGGTTAAAAAAAAAAGGTTCCGGGGGGGGGGCTCGGGCGATTTTTCCCCACCTTGTCGTGGTGCTCGGGCTTCGGGGAGCGCTGATCCGAGGGGCTATGTTGGTGAAAACTTTTTGGAGTCCCTGGCAGGGTCACCCATGCTAGACAGGCCTTCGGGGAGCTTCTGTATTAAAAGAAAACCTCAAACAAAAACCGTCCGTGTGTGTGACGTCATGCACACGGACGGCGGTCTCGCTTGTGTGCGTATTCCCAGTGGCTCCCACCACCTCGGTGCTCTTGGTGCTAGGGTGCAAGATCTTACATCACTGGTCTCAAGTAGTGGGACGCAAAGAGAAGGCGGCGAAACCTCACACCCCGGCACCGACGGCGCACAGTAGATCAAAACATTTGAATTTGTGGACATGACATTTTTTTATGTTAATAGCTCACCATTCATATTTTCTATGCATTTTATGACATAATTTAGTATAAATAAATAATATTGAACAATAGTTTCCAAAAATTTGGATTTTCAAAAAAACTATTTTCCAAAGTAAAAAAATTAAAATAAGTAATGTCTATTTTTTTTTAATTTTATTTTGAGAAAATCAACTTTAGACAAGTTTTTTTAAAAAGAGAATACCTTTATAAAGAACGGAAATGTGAGCAAGATATATAATGTGAAAAAAACATGAAGTAAGTAAAATGACCATCTGAGCATTATATAATAAATTAAAAAAACATAAAGAAAACAAAATAAACATCTACATTAGAAAACTTTAGAGAAATCAATTTTTGGTGAGGTTTTTAAAGAACCTTTTTCTTACGAAGGTAGCCTATCTCTACAATGAATTGCAGACAAAATGCAAAAATTTGACAAGTTTAGATGGACTCGTCAGATTGTCCATCATCTGTATTCATATTGATGTCATCTGGAGTCTTATATTTTAATTTAATAAGTTAGAAATCATTACTATTAGATTGTTCGGAAAGTAATTTTGTTAAGTTTTAGGAAAATAAACGACAATATTTTTATAGTATATAAATATTTTATTGAATTATATATATTTTTATAAATCAACCTTAAAATGTTAATAATATGGTTTAGAATAAAGTTGACTAGTTAAAAATATGACTAACAACACTCATGGGAAAAGACGAAATTATTTTCTAAACAAACCAATATAGTTTTATACGACTATGTTGTAATACTTTATATAAAAAACAGTACGTTGCGAATCACACTTCTAAAAATGTATCTTAACTATGTTAGTTATAATAATTAATATAATTCTCAATTAAGAATGACAGATAATAAATACTTCATAACTTATTGCAACAAAAGTATGAAGAGATATATCTCATAAATGGGCACTTACGGGCAATCAATCTTTATACATATTTGAAGTAAAACTGTCATAGAATGATATCCATGTTTAGATTATTTGGTCAAATATGGTAAATTTTTTATATAGTTCAACGAAGTTATGATTATAGTTATATTTCTATGTTTGAACATAAAATGAGTGTATAGATAATACTATAGATGAGGTCTTATAATTATATGCAAAAACCAAGAGTTAAATGTGTTAGATTGAACGTACATAAGCAGTCAAGATTCCAGGATAAAAGTATTATTGTGTAATTTTAAGACAAATAAAAATAATGTTTCATCAACACTTTTAAAATTACAGAATTGTTCGTGTTTGAGTAATAATAGTGAATAAATTATTAATAAAATTATTTTAATCGATTTAAAACGCTTTGGTTTAATCGTTCTACAATACATTTTGCATGATTTAAATAGAAACATCACTACTTCAGTTTTTAGCCCATGTCCACTGATTTATAGATTCGGTCCACTGTGCGGCGTCTGGTACCACAAAGGGGGCTAAGGAACAGACTCAGTCGGGGCGGGGCGCAGGTCGCGACCTCTCTAAAGTAGGGAAGCCACCCCGCTCGGCGGCCATTGTTCTTACCGCCTCAGCGGAGTCTGGTGCGGAAGAACTAAAGGATGTGATGTCGTATGTGCGGAGTAAGATTATTCTCACGGACTGCGGCATCACAGATATTCGCCTAAGAAGGGCGATTACTGGGGGCCTCATCATTGAGGTCCTAGGGGAGGACAGTGAGGCTAAAGCGGATCAGCTTTACGCCGCGATGTCCTCCCTGATTGCAGAAAAAGGGGCTAGACTCACCAGGTCGATCAAGACGGTAGACGTCAGGATCAAGGGCCTTGATGAGTCTATCTCCCCTGAAGAGATTAAGGATGCAGTGGCATTCGCCGAGGGTTGTCGGTCGACCAACGTAAAGGTCGGCCGAGCTCGCGTTTTCTCTAGCGGACTGTCCACCGCAAGGATGCAATGCCCCGTAGCCGCGGCACGGAAGATTGTGGCGGCCGAAACATTGCACGTGAGTTGAGTACGCGCACCCGTAGAGGTATTCGAGCGGAGACTCTTCCAATGCCACAAGTGCCTCCGGCGAAGGCACGTTGTTGCAACGTGCACATATACCGTGTACACATATATGGGGGAGGATAGGAGGGGTCGGTGTTACCAATGCGGTGGTCAGGACCACAAAGTGTCGACGTGCATGTCGGCACCCAAATGTCCGCTGTGCGCGGACCTTGGTCGCCCGGCAAACCACCGCTTGGGCAGCAAAGCGTGCACTCCGGCCTTCCGCAAGAACAAGCGGGACGCCAAGACCGCTGCACGGGGTGGTACCCAGCCCACTCAAGTGGAAACCCCCGCCGTGGTGCAATGCACTCCGGCGGAGAGTGAAAGGATGGCAGCATCCCCTCTTCCGAGTGGTACCCAGGAGGAGGAGGCAATGGACACGGTGTCGTAATGGCTCTCCTACTCCAAGGAAACTTAAACCACGCCCGCGGAGCCCAGGATCTAATGACCCAAAGTCTCGCGGAGCTGGGGGGAGCTCTTGCTGTCGTGGCCGAGCCTTACTCCGTCCCTGATCACCCGTCATAGCTGGGGTCAGAGGACGGCTCGGTGGCACTATATTATCGGTGAAAATCAAGGACTAAGTCCGTCTTCTTTCCTCTGGAGAAAGAAGAAGGGTATGTAACAGCTGAGTGAGAGGAACTGGTCGTGTTGGGGGATTATTTCTCACCCACGACTCTTCCAAGATTTTGAAGCGTACTTAGGCGAGCTCGAAATGGTGATGCGTCGCTACCAAGCCCGCCCATTGCTAGTCCTGGGGGACTTTAACTCCAAGTCCGAGACTTGAGGCTCCCTCAGGACCGACGCTTGAGGAAGGGCTGTCGAAGGTTGCATGGCGGCTTGCAGTCTCGTTGTACTGAACGAGGCACACAATACACGTGCGTTTGACGCAACAAGGGGTCTATTGTCGATGTGACCTTTACTTTTCCGTCCGCCGTGCGTCGTGCGTTGTGTGTATGAGTGGAAGGTCAGGGATGATTTGGACCCTCTCTGATCATCGTTACATAACGATGAGGGTCTCCCCGCTCCCTGATCAACTCCGGGGTCGCTATGGAGTGACGAAAATCCCGCTCCCAGGGGTGGGTCCTTAAACAGCTGGACCCACGGATCCTGTCCGCCGCTGCTCAGGTCGCGGCTTGGCCAGCTCTACTGGCCGAGCAGAACTTTGATGGTTCCGGGAAACTCTCGCGATGATCTGCAAAGCGGCCATGCCGCGATCCCGCGGACCACCAAATCGGAGGTCGGTGTACTGGTGGACGGACAAAATAGCCAATCTTCGGATTGAGTGCGTCCGTGCCAGAAACCGGTATACCCGCGCCCGTTGCCGGAAGACTACTGGCGACGTAGTCGTGCAAGCAGCAAAGGCGTACAAGGGCTATCGCGATGCGCGCAAAGCTCTGCGTACGTTTGTAGCTAAGGCAAAGTTCAAGGCGTGGGATGAGCTCTTCGAAACAATCGATGCGGATCCATGGGATCCGGTTGGTGATGAGCAAACTGCGCCTATGGATTCCGCCAATCACTAAAAGTCTTGACCCCCAGCTCCTGGAGAGGGTCGTGTTCACCCTTTTCCCGGATAGAAGGGGCAATTGGCCCTCCTAGGAGCCTGAGTTAGACCAACCGGTAGAGTGGTCCAATGAATTGGGGGTCACGGAGGAGGAGCTTCGTCGGGCCGTCCGTCGGATGACGCGAAAGAACACCGCGCCAGGCCCTGACGGCGTGCCCGGCAAGATGTTAGGCTTTGCTTTCGGACAGGGTCCTTTGGGAGAGCACCTTAGGCAAATTTTTACGAACTGCCTGAGGACGAGCTGGTTCCTCTCAGAGTGAAAAAAGGCCGACCTGGTCCTGCTCCGCAAAGGAGGAAGGCCTGCGGACTCGCCGTCCGCGTACCGGCCGATCTGTCTGCTCGACGAGGCGGGCAAGCTCCTTGAACAATTAAAGAATTTTTAAGGCTCCAAAGTTTCCAAACTAATACATATATAGTTGGTCATGAGAGCCGTTCGCTAGGTGTTGTGCAGAAATTATACGTGTATATATATACATATATACGTGTTCACGTGTAAATTTTTACACGTAAAATTTGAATTGTAATAACAATTCTAAATTTCATATAGGATGCTATACTTGCATCTCGTATATGAGAGATCCTAAATACCCCCCTAATTAAAATTAAATTTATATTGCAAAAAAAACTTCTCGGCCAGGAGTCTCCTTGAGCGAGGTATTGCCGTCTCGTCGAACATTTGTCGCGGATGGGTCCCGACCTGGCTGACTGCCAATATGGTTTCCGTGGGGGGCGATCGACGGTGGACGCCGTCTTTTGTCTCAAGTCCCTTACGGAGGCGTCAGTCAGACAGGGGAGGAGGGCGTTGGCGGTATCGTTGGACATCTCCAACGTCTTTAACTCCCTTCCCTGGGATATCATAAGGTGGGCTCTTGGCCGTCACAGAGTTCTACTCTATCTGAGGAGAATCCTTGGAGATTACTTCCGCGACAGGGAAACACGGTACACCGGCCGGTACGGATTGCCACATCGGAATGAGATGTGCCGCAGAGTCCCACAGGGGTAGGTTCTTGGCCCCTTGTTGTGGGACCTTAGATACAATGTGGTAATCCAGGCTGCTCTCCCCAGAGGCTTGTCGGTCATCTGCTACGCAGATGACACTTTGGTAGTGGCCTCTGGGGAGACCTGGGACAGGACCAGGTTGCTTGCTGAGTGTGGCACAAATTGTGTCGTTGGCCGCATCGAGAGACTGGGTCTCAAAGTAGCCGTCCACAAGACGGAGGCCATGTGGTTTTATGGTCCATGTCGTGGACGGCCTGTAGGACACAGTTTCTCTGTAGATGAGGCAGGGTCGAGGTGAGCACTACCAGTAAGTACCTTGGTCTTTTCCTCAATCCAATGTGACGCTTCAGCGAGCATTTTGCTCGCTTGGCCCCCAGGAAGTCGTCTGAGTTATCCGACCCCACCTCGAGGTGTGGTCGGAGAATGGGGTCGGTCGCCTTACCTACCGGGTGACGCAGGTGCTCACCGGGCACGGGTGCTTCGGTGAGTACCTGTGTCGTGTAGGCCGCGAGTTAACGGCACACTGCCAGGAGAGCGGGGCGGCAATTGACTCGGTGGAGCACACTGTGGAAGAGTGTCCACGGTGGTCTTCGGAACGCCGAGAACTTGCCGCCAAAATTGGTGATGATCTCTTCCTTGAGGGTCTGTTGCGGTCGTTAGCCTTCAGAGAGAAGGAAGAGTGAGAGGCGGTGGTCTCCTTCTGCTCCGTGGTGATAGAGCAGAAAAAGACTGCCAAAAGAAAGAAAGAGAGACTGCCTTTTCCTCTTGGGAAATCTCGGAGGCGTGTACGAGCGGATGGCGGGGCCCCCGTTTCCCGTGCTCGTCTCCGGGGTCGAGGCAATCTTTACTGACCATAGTCCCTCCCCCTCTCCCTCTTAAGGGAGTGCAGAGGAGGACGGAGGAGGTCTGGGCGGTGGGTGTTGGGAGGAGTCGGTTTTTCTCGTTAGCCCTCTGCCATGGGGAACGCGTTTGAAAAACGCACAAGAAGGGCGACATACGGCGATCATTAATCTCGGGGTGATATCGTCCACTCCCAAGAAATAGTAAAATCGCCGCGGGACCGTGACGAGTTGGGATGGGGGTTCCAACTCGTCTTGCACGCGGTCTCGGATGGGGTGACACAGCGGTGTGTGTCCGGCTGTGTCACCAAACTCAGGAAAGTATTAGAGAAAGAGTACTCCCTCTCTGTGTGACAAACCTTAAAGCTCAAGGGTGGGTCCCGGCAAAGTCCTGAACAAAAGGTTCCGGATCCCTTCCTATGATGAGCACAGTGGGCACACCGTGGTAATTTTAGTGAGTAAACCTCCTCTCTCTCGAGAGAGGAGAGGGTCCCACATAACCCTAGCCCCCTTCCTCCAGGATCAAAGTATCCATAAAGGATTTCCACCACGTAAAAAAAATAGGTTAGGTTGTGGCCAAAGATTAGAGCACATTAATTATGAGTACTCACTTTTTTAGGTATCACGGTCGCCAAGTGCCTTGTTTTAGGACGGATGAGCACCATCGTCCCTTCTGCTCTTCAGATATGGTCCACTGTTCTTTTATTTTCAGGTCAACGCCCAGGATAGGATCGTCAAGGACAGGTAAGTATCACTCACGTTATGTATGTATATATTGTGACGTTTTTTCGCGGTGGTAACGTAATTCTCGCGCCGCTCCCTCGCAAACGGAAATTACTTTCCGGGACTTAGGTGAGCGTCCGCGAGAGGACGACGTCTAATCACTGGCAGGACAGAAAAGATGGCCCGGAACGAGCACCGCCTGGTCGAGTCGACGAATACTTGGTTGTCGCTTTGGGCGCCAGAGCGCGGAGTCGCGTCAAAAATCAGCGTCACTCGGCCCGACGGGCCGACTAGCTCTTTTGGGAACGGAGAGGGGCGGGGTTTAGCAAAAATTCGGAATACAGGCTGTTCCTTGACCTCGCGATAGAAAGCTCAAATAAAGGAAAGAAAGTTAGAATTAATCAGCACGAGTTAATAAGTAATTGACAGTTTATTTTGCGTGTAGAAAGGCAGAAATAATATGAAAGAAATAATATAAAGAATAGTAGAAAGAAAAGATGGGTTACAAAATAAGATAAAAGCAATAAGATAACAAAAGTGATAATAAAGAAAGAATGTAAAAGAACTAGTCGACAGAATAAGCTGCGGCGGTAGAATCGGAAATAATACAAAACCAAAAGAAGACACGGAGTCCACGACGAATTACAACAATTAACAAACCGTGTCACGCGAGTTAACAAGACAAATTAATGAATCGAAATGACACTGCAAAAGTACTGGACGCGAAACGGTACTCGAGGCTTCCAGCCAAAAGATAACAAGCGCAGGCACGAGAATATAGCAATCGCGGGGCGCAAAACTAGATGCAGGCTAAACAGCTAGAGAGTGCAAGCAGATGTGCAGGGCAAACCATAAGCCGCAATAAAATAGCGTGCAGTCGCCTTTTTACAAGCCGTGGATCCACCCGGACTTACTTGTTTTCGCTGAGGATCGCAATTTGGTCGATTGGCTTACTCTGCCACGCAGCTTTCGCCGGTTTCGTGTCGCTAAGCCCAAAAGACTAAGTCGAGCCGATTTCTCAATCCACGCGCATGCACTCCAAAGAAAATACTCGCGATACAGAGCGAAAGAGGTGCGACGTAGGAGTGGTTTTTCCCGTTGGTTTATCACAAAATGATTGGCAACGCTCTTTATCGTGGCGCCAGGAAAATCGGCGATACGATACGTTACTTAACCGCAAATAATCCCGGACAACTTATACGCTCGAAAGGCGACACGCATTCACCGTACGCTCGCTAATACTTCGGCGATAATTGTCCTGAAAATTCACTATCCGAAACTGTCGTTAATCCGCACGTTAATTTGGCACCATATTCCTTACCGATCACCACAGTTTCCGACTTGCACACACCTTACTCTAGCCGATCGCACGAGAAAAATCCGATTTCGTTCTGACGATTTCTTACCGCGGCGGCGGATTGCCGTCGGTAGCCGAGATCCAACGATACGCAAGCAATACGTTTCGATAATCACGGCACACACACACGAATACGCTCGCTAGACAAACAAAACAACAAGAAATAGAAAAAGACGGACACAAATAACGCGAATAGACTACTTGGCGCCGGATCGCTACTCCAGAGCTTGACTTTGATTCGCGAAATTACAGCGAAACATGAACTTAACCTACGAATCTACAACTACGGCCACGAAGCCCCGTGAAGCCCGATTCTGGCCGCTGTCGAAAAACAATCGTGAACACGGCCAAGGATACGTCCTTGCCGTCACAAACAAAACGCGAAAAGCAAGTGACCAGCCTCGACACGAGGCCTGTGCAACGCGGATTCGTGGCTAACAGAACTACACGGGCACCTTACCGTCGGTGGTTGCTTTCCGGCATGTCCCGGTCTTCTCCGTCCGGAGAAGATGACTGATTCGGTCAGCTCTCCTGGACTCTGCCGGGGTCACCCTCTCGAAAAAAATCACTTTGTCTCGAATCTTAACTCGCGGCACGGCAGACTATCTCGACGGCACGGACGTCGCGGGGCCAATCAGGTCGCAAGATTAGCGGCGCGGCTCGAGAGCTCGCTTGCAGGCGGCAGGATCAGCGGGCCGCGAAATTTGAACGCTCGCAGTGTCTAGAACTATATTACAGCTGCATAAGTAAAGCAGCAAGCAGCGGGACGGGATAGCACTCCAGAAGATGCAGCAATGAGATAAGCAGCGGGTCCTTGAAACCCTGCAGCAGGATGGCAGGAACACCGCACGTCTCGGCGTAGGCCGGTTCGTTGATGGTTCTTTCCGCCGTTCCGCCCGTTCCGCTAGGCTAAAGCGCCAAGGTTCCGCTGTGGCCTCTGTCTGCAGTCACCTACCCTGGCTCTCCACGTGACCGGGAAGTGAGACTTCGCGCCTCGGTTCCTCTCTCTCTCCCTCTCTCTCTCGTTCGGGCACCGCCGTTGTCCTTGACGAAAAGTCCCTCGATGTTTTCATGACGGTGAAGCGCCGTAATTACGTATAATACAAAAAGTAAAAATAAAACGGGTGATACTCTATTGACCACAGTACGATTCGACACCGCTCGATTCGACACAGATTTATTCGACACCAAATTATTCGACACCGTAC
>NW_018021619.1:35231-36544 GCF_002006095.1 Pseudomyrmex gracilis
ATTTTGTGTCCAATAATTTGGTGTCGAATCGATCGGTGTCGAATCGTACTGTGGTCAAACGGAACACGCCCAAATAAAACACTATTCTAAGCGGATGCATGCAAGCCCTGGAGGATCTTGGCGCTCGTTTTTCAGCTTGTTTTTCCGGGTTCCCGCAAAATCTTTTAACTTTTGTGACAGGGAAATAGCGGCGCGAATACCACATTACAATATATACGAATAATACATTTATTTAAACAAAACTGTGAGCTCAAACTATTTACACCGTTAACGCGTTTGGTATTATATGCTGTGGTAGCATATACGCGCCTTTCGTGCCTAGATCTTTGTTTTTCGCAACGCCGATCACGTAACGCGTCTTTCCACCGCAAAGATCCATGGATCACTTTTTCTAGCTTGTCCGCGCATGATTTTCAAGCCGCATCCGCAGCATGCGCGAACAACACTATCCCTCGCTGTGGGGTCCCTTTTCTATTATCTTAGGGCAATGTCCCATTGAGCGGAAATATATAGCGGAACGGAATGTGCGGAACCAGCTCGACCAATCATAACCATTCCGTTTTCTTTCCTTCACTTTTTCTGTGGTTACGATTGGTCGAGCTGGTTCCGCACATTCCGTTCCGCTATAGATTTCCGCTCAATGGGACATCGCCTTTACCTTTTCGGGTCCTCTCGTTTCTTATTAGATAACAAAAAACTAAAAGTCTAAAACTTTGATTTCTTGATATTTTTCTACGCTGGCATTGGTTAAATCCATCTGCCAGTCGGAAAATGAGCTTACCTGAAAAATAAAAATAAAATTATTTTTTAAACTTTTAAGACTATATATTCTTTGGTTACATTACGCGGTACACAATAAACTAGTTTTTAAGAAAAATAAAATAAAAATAGGCACTTTGCCTAAATTTGCGACTTTCGCTATTTCCCCGCGTTTTACAGTTAAAGGGGTTACAACATATTAAAAAATGCGCTTGATAAAATAAAAATAAACGAAATAGGCCTTACGCTCTACTGCTATTTTCAGCCTCGCTGGCTGCTATGCGCAACTTAAAATTAAAATGTCCGTCGCCCTTAAGGCGTGTTCAGGCGCCATCTTTGCCGCCATCGTCTTCTATAGGTTTGCGCACTTCCTCCTGCGCATCCGGCTCCACCGTTGGCTGCATCTCCTCGGCCAATGGTTGTACGGTTGCCCCGATTGGCTCGATTTTGGGTTCCTTGCACTTGTCCTCGGCGGGCGTGTTCCGTTTGACCACAGTACGATTCGACACCGATCGATTCGACACCAAATTATTGGACACAAAATTATTGGACAC
>NW_018021619.1:37221-39343 GCF_002006095.1 Pseudomyrmex gracilis
TGGTGTCGAATCGTACGGTGTCGAATAATTTGGTGTCGAATCGTACGGTGTCGAATAATTTGGTGTCGAATCGTACGGTGTCGATTAATTTGGTGTCAAATAAATCTGTGTCTAATAATTTTGTGTCCAATAATTTGGTGTCGAATCGATCGGTGTCGAATCGTACTGTGGTCAATAGAGTATCACCCGTCCTCGGCCATGCACCTGTCACCTATTGGTTCCGGTGACAAGGTTAGGTTGTGACCGGGGTTAGGTACTATTTGGCCGAGTACTCACGCTTTACGCCGTTTGCCACAGTCGCCAGGTATTTTGATCTTCGTAAATACCAATGTATTTGATCCTCCCGTAAAGTCCAACTCCTCAGACAACGGATTCCGGATGGTCTTAATGGAAGGAACGGGTACGTCGTCGAACAAAATTGACACACAGTTTATCTTACGTATATATAGTATATTTGTTCTTTTACACTGTTTGACTATACAACAATTTACAAGCTGTATCGTGATTACAGTTAAACACGAACAGAATAGAATGTCAGTTTTTTCTAGCATCGATGTCCCACGAACCGCACGTATTAATGGCCGAAACTCTACTGACGCCTCTGCGTCCTTCTTTTTACGCGCCGACCAAGTAGTCCGCCACGCGCATGCGCAGTACGCACTCCGGCAACTCAGACTCGCCACGTAAGTGGTATGTATGTGTTGTGTGTCAGTGGTATTCCTGCTGTGTAAATTTTATTTGTTATCCGAGTGTTTGTGTGTATACTTGTGTTGTGTTTAACAGTGTGATTAAGGGTTACAAATGCGTGTGCATAAAGTGTGAATTGGGCTTGTGTGAAAGATGTACGAATAGACCCTTATGCGAACCTGTTTGTGGTACCTGTATATTGAATGTCATGATTAAGGGGTATTACTGTATGTACATGGAGTGTGAGTGATGTTGTGAATGGTGTATAAATGAGCCCTTATGTAAGTGTTTGAGTGTGTATGTATAGTGCATTTAATGTTGTGATTAAAGGGCAAAACTTTGTATACGTGATGTGTGGGTGACGCCTGTGTGAACGATGTATGAATGTTCTCTTATGTAAGTGTTTGGGTGTGTATGTGTAGTGAATTCAATGTTGTACTTCATAAATGAAAATGTGTGTACATGATGTGTGAGTTAATTTGGTACAAATGATGTACGAGCAGACGCTAATGCGTGTGTCTGCGTGTGTACGTGTAGTGAACTAAACGTTGCGATTAAGGCGTGAAAATGTGTGCATGAAGTGTGAACGACTACTGAACATATGCTGTGTAAATGGTCCCCTATTCGGTATGTTTGTGAGTGTGACAGGTATGACTGAAAATGTTTGCATAAGGATGAATGCTATGGGTATAAAGTCTATGGGTTTTTAGTGTATGAATGCTTCACTATCCGAGTGTTTGTGTTCGACTTATAGTAGACTAAATGTTGTGCATAACGGCTGAGTATGTGTGTGTGTAACGTGTGCCTGCCTCCTGTCTGTCTGCTGTGTTTGACTGCCTACTCTTATACTTTAATAACTAATAACAAAACGTTTCTAAACGCTTTTTAACTATAACGCTTACGCAACATTTGTCAAAGATAAAATATTCATAACCGTCGAGATAAGAATAAAAGATTACCAAAGTGATAGTACCACCAAACGCGACGACAAAATAAAATGAAAATAAAACTTAGAAAATAAAGATAAA
This sequence comes from Pseudomyrmex gracilis, assembly GCF_002006095.1. Lineage (NCBI taxonomy): Eukaryota > Metazoa > Arthropoda > Insecta > Hymenoptera > Formicidae > Pseudomyrmex > Pseudomyrmex gracilis. The sequence continues at coordinate 38,937 of NW_018021619.1, forward strand.
ATTCAGAATAAACATACATATACAAAAAAAATCACAAATAAACAAAACGCTTAACGCAGTTCAAACTGCTTAACTATTGCATTTTTTTTGTTCACCGCTCCTCTTTTTATTTTCCCATCTCCTTGGATTCTTCTCCTGAAGACGGGGACAAGAATTCCGTCGACTCCTTCTCTTCTTCCTCATGAGTCGGTCGCGCCACTTCGACCTCCTGAATCACCTCTGGGGCTCGGGTGACAAGATTAGATTGTGAGTAGGTATAGTAGAGAAGTTCTAGACCAGGTTTCCAATAGGCGAGTAATGTTCTGTTCTTGTCTATCTAATGACGTTTCGAGCAGTTCGAGCATGCCTTACTGAAAACACTCCATAAGATAGAAAAAGTCAGTCGACAACCGAGGGCACCGCGAGGG
>NW_018021620.1:0-1159 GCF_002006095.1 Pseudomyrmex gracilis
ACACTAATCGTACTACTATTAAAACTAAGGTTGTCCTAGCACCGTGCGTACTCGATCGACATTTGTAGCACTAGGAAGCGTTTTAACACTAGCTTTCTTTTTCACACACTTAACCGCAATAACTAATGCCACAATGATTATTATTACAACTAGCGTACCACTAACGGAAACAGTACAAATTACGTGAGGATGAACGCCTCCTCCCGACCGCGCGTTATCTACGTTTTCCATCACCTTACTAATTCGTGTACTTAATCTTGTTAACTCTTCTCCATTTACTACGTTTTTTAACTTTACGGGTGTGAAACTAGTTTTGTGTGTGAGTGCGATTTCCAGTACCGACAAGTTATACTCAGGTAAGTATACTTTCACGTCAGTACCGCGTGACCCCTCTCTTGTTTTGATGTACATCTCGCGCGTCAGCATCTTACAATTCTCAGACNAGGTCACTCGTCCTGTTCTCTTAACAGTTGCCACGTGCTCTGTGCCCCCCGCGCACTGTATCGTGACCTCCTCCTTAGCATGTGTGGAGTACAGCCACGTCAAGNGATCCCGCAACGCGACCCACAGTGTTTGGTTCGTTGCTACATACCGCAAATCACACTCATCACCACCCTCTCGTAGATACATTCGCACCTCACACGGTGACTTATTACTCACTTAGTACACTGGCGTACTTTTANCGCAAAAATAATGTCCACCAACGTTTTTACACTTCTGTAATTCCTCCTCGGACATTTCCGAATACGTTTTTCCCTCTCTGCCTACGCCAATTATACTATGTCCTATGTCTACAAACGCATACACATTTCCATGATTATGTACAGGCAACGGAACGACGCTCACTAACTCATAGACAGGATACGACACCAACGGAAGGCTTAACACTGTTACGATATCCGATCCTTTTACATACGCTGTGACCTCGCTAATCTTTTCTACAAGCGGCCAGCTTTCTTTTGAAACTCTAAAAGGAAACTGCATTTCTTCCGGCAATTTTGGAACCGCCTCCGTTACCTGTGCCAATATCACTTTTTGTGATATCACCGCCGGGTGTATTACGCCGCGTCTTAAGTGTAACGTAAACTCTATGATTCGCTCAATGTCTCGAAGCAAATCCGACATAATTGCGTTCACAGTAACAAAATATTCCGTCAGC
>NW_018021620.1:1939-3135 GCF_002006095.1 Pseudomyrmex gracilis
AAACAGCTAACGCTTACTCAGCGTTGCTCGTGGAACCGCGGACGGTGGTGTCACGATAAACTCATCGCTATGTTCAATTCAGCGTGTTACGCTGTGTCTTTACAACTAATTCTTAGTACCGCAACCTTTTCCACGATTTTGTTTAATCCATTTTTTTTTCAACGTGATTCCTGCGACAACGAGCGTCAGTGTCTTGTCAGTCGTCCGACCATTAACTCGACTTCGAGAAAGAAAGAAAAAAAAAATCATGGCAGATGAATCGTTTTTACTCGGTCTCCGACGATGCGCGTCGTGTCTTTCCGCGCCCCCTTGTTACATGTGCTTGGTGTCGGTCTGACTGCGGAGCCTCCCCCGATCCTTCGCGAGTGAGGACGGCAGTGACGCAACGTCCTCAGACGTTTCGACCTTACCAGCCACACCGCGCACCTCTGAGGGTTCACCACCGCCATCACCTGAGCCCGAGGATGACGAGGTAGTCATCCTGACGGTGCGGCCTCCACCACCGGCCTCCCCCGATGTCCCGGAAATAACCCACCTGGGATCCCCCTCACCGGCCTCCCCCGATGATTCAGACGTGATCTGTCTGGGGTCCCCGTCACCCGTTTCACCTACTACCGCCACTATTGACTCAGAGTAAAGCGCTCGGTAAGTGTTTTTTTTTTGTTAATTGTCTACAAATGCTTTTAGCCTGTTTACATGCACATTCTGTGTGCGCCTCTTGGCTTTAATTGTATACGTTACATCAGTTACTTTCGCAACCACTTCGTACGGTCCTATCCATTTAGATTCTAACTTCTTAGATCGGCCCCTGCGTAACGTTTCATCATACATTAACACTTTTTCACCGATCTTGAATGTAATTGCTTTTGCACTCTTGTCAAAATACTGCTTGGCCTTTTCCTTTTCTTCTTTGAGATTTTCTCTTGCCACGCGATTCGCAGCGCGTAATCTTTCCTTTAATTCTTATACATAATCTTTTAAATTATATTGAGTCGAAGGCGGCTTAGTCAACGCCGTCGGTAACTTCCTTTTTTTCTTCCCCGTTTTCGCTTAGTTCTCCTACTTTTACTCGTGGTGTACTTATTTCCACTCTTTCTTCTGTTGTGTTTACTATACTTACTGGGCACAAATATTTCTCCGGCTGTACTAGACAACATCCTATGAATACTCCAGGCCGTGTTTCCTCTGCTTCTATT
>NW_018021620.1:4420-7930 GCF_002006095.1 Pseudomyrmex gracilis
ACCGGGTTTATATTTTTTACCGCATAACTACACGCGCTTAGAAATTCCCGCAACTGCGTTTGTGATTTCCCATCGAACGTGGGAATCATTCCACGCGCTTCCTTCAGCGTTATATATCCAAGTAAATGTGCAGTTTGATTGCGAACGTCCGCGGCCGTTTGTCCGTAAGTGACATTTAACGTATTGTCGTGTCTTAACGGCTCGTCGTTTCCCAGTGCCCGCGGATTATGTTGTCTGTTACGTAGTTCGTTCACGTGTCTTGTCACAGTGGTCATACGCGTACTTAATACGTCAAACGATCGCACCAACTGTCGCAACATCACTTCTGTTGGACTAAGACTCTGTTTGCTCGTTCCCGCGGCTTAGTTCCCCGCGGAATTATCCCCGACCAATGCGTTACGCATTCGGTTAATTTCTTGGTCGATTTCCCCTCGAGCACGGTTTATTCTGCGCTCATCGGTTGTTTGTTCAACGTTGTCGCTATTCATTCCGACCTTATCTCTTGCACGAAATACTTCACTTTCAAACGATACTAGAGAGTAATCGCGTCTGTGAGCCCGTGCGCTCGTGACTCCACCGTTTCGCAGATGTCCGGCAATGCTACCGTCCAGATCAAATGGAAATTCCCGTTCGGTTACCACGTTTGGATATAATTCTGTGTCGCTATCACAAAACACTAACGTTCGCTTAAAAATATTCGGTTCTTGATACAACGCAGCCGGCGCGGTTCTTGGTTCTTGTGACGATATAAATTTTCTAGTTCGGTTTACCGGCTCAGTATGAAGCTCGCGCCTACCCTCGCAACTGTCGGATTGTCGTAAATGCCAGTTTTCAGACATTCGCTTGTCCGTTCGCTCTTTTACAATCTAAAACTTAACTTACAGTAATTGACGCATCTCAGCTTCAATGGCGCCTTTGGTTCCGCTGTTGATCCCTTGATGCCGTCGCCACTGCCTTCTGCCGCTTCTAACCGCCGCCGTCCGCCGCTTCCGCTGCAACTCTGCTTACGTTGCGTTTTCGCGTACACTGCTCCTCGAGGTACTCAACTCGAAGAATTTTTCTGTAGTGCTGGTCCTGGTCCTTTTNGTCCTGCTGCTTCTGCTTCCTTGACGCAGTTGCCTTGACCCTCAGTTTTCTTTGCTTTCTTTTGCCTGGGTTACCGTGGTATCTTTATGCTGTGGTAAACCCGTTGCCAGTTAGCCGCGCTTTTAGTTTTCTTCGGCTGTTTGGTTGCGTCGTCGCACACTGCTTCAATTGCGGTAGGTCAGTGCTATCGCTCGTAACGTAAGACTAACTTGCCTCTTCTTTGTTACAGGTGCTAAAAAACTTTATCACCGGTCACCAGTGCTTTTTAACTTTGTAAATCAGCACGTTAATAAATTGACTTGTGACCTCCGGATAAAAGAATTTCTTTTCTACCTTTCACCCGCCGTTCCTTTTCTTTTCCCGAATCGGTCTTCTGGATTCCTGCTTGATAGATCGTGTCTTCCTGACTGTTTCGATCGATCCCACCGCTGCCACCAAAATGTTGTACCGCTTCAACGGTACTGGATTCTTTCACAGGATTTCCAGTTGAACTCGGGAAGAAGTGATTCCGCCTTTTCTTAATAATTGAAACTATCTTTATTTTGACAAGTTTACAGTTCAGCTTCTTATAAAATTAGTACGACGACTTTGACGGTAACTCTCGAACTTCTGCTCTCAACTCGGTCACATCACTTCTTATATCACCGAATTGAGAGCATCACCTTGTCTTACCCTAAACAANGTTGCACGAGTTGATCGNGCAACTCGCTCANCCTTGCTTGATCAGCTCTCGGAGACGGATCTGCCGTCCTTGCTGATCAAGCAACACTCTCTTTTACAATACACTTAACTATGTCTCAATCAACCATACGTGATTATCNTACGCTTTAATTTNCTAATTTCCACGTATGTGACCTTATACTAATTACACCTGTCTTTACAAACTTCCTAACACGACTATTACCTCACTATACTTGATTTCCCAACAGGATTTGTATTGTAAAAACANAAATAAATAAGTACTTCCTTTCTTTTGAAATTCAACGATAATATCAAGAACTTTTAATAATACAAACGTTTCGATCCACTATGGGATCTTTTTTAGTGTCTCTACATAAAAAAATAAAATACAATAAATACATGAACTATTCGCGACGATAATAAAAACTATGGATATAGAAAAGATACGTAACAAGTCAGTAGTACGCATGATGACGCGGAACGTCTTGCGTAATACTAACGGTTACTTAGTCGCCATTTCTTCCTCTCTTATTTTTATTCAAATCGAGTATATTTGTAGCGTATCTTNTCTGTATCCATATTCCTTATTATCGCCGCGAATAGTTCATGCATTCATTGTAATTTTTTTTGTATGACACAGAAGAAGATCCCATAGTGGATCGAAACGTTTTTATGTTTTTATTTCCTCGGATTAAAGAAGAATTTTATCCGAACATCAGGTGTAGCTTGTTATTATCTTCTCCTTATCTTTTTATTTAATATACAACGAGCACAAAACATAATAAAATATTTTTTGAACGTAAAAATTAAAAAAATGAATATTATATTAAAAAAGAAATACTATATGAAAAAGTGAATAATATAGAAAAAAGAAAAAATAGAAAAATATTAAAAGACATTGTTTGTAAATTTCTAATAATTTTCTTTTGTAAGACATTTTTTTCGTAACTAATTAAAGCATTTAATAGAAGAACATCTTTATCTCTACAGTATTAAGATTATTTATTGTAGGGGTTACGCTTTTGCGACTTACCATAAGCTATAGATTTTTCTGTATATTATATGCTGTTATATTACTTTTTCTTATTGTGTTTTCGTGCGTGTAGCAACTATGATCGCGCTAAATATTATCTACATACAATCCTACGCACATTTGTGATAGTTTTAATTATTATTCTCATGTTTATTAATAAAATCTTTTGAATTATTATTCGAATCTCACAAAGTAGCAAAGGTTTTTTGACTTAGTATAACTCAATATAACTTTCTCTACGTGTCCACGAATACCGAACTTTTTTCTACAGGATGTCCCGCAATTACCGTATCTTCTTTTACCAGCAGATTTTCAAAGTCATTTTAAAAAAAATTTGTAATAAAATGACAAAGCTATAATATTTCTTAAGTTATAAGCTATCAAAGGAATCAAATTCTGAAATTCCCGCGCTCAGGCGCGGTACAATGCAAAAGGCGCAAATAATGTTCTATCTTTTTGTTAATACAGAATTTATGTGTTCTAATTGTACAATTTGAAATTAGCAGCAGTTTTGTAGCATTGTACCTGAACCTGCGAATTTTAGACAATTTGATGCGGTATTTTAGAATGCTTAAAACTCAAAAAATATATTTATAAAATAAATATCTCGATATTTTAGTATTAAGCTTTTGTTTCATAATGACCTCGCAAATATGTAGTAAAAGGAAATATGGCAATTGCGGGATATACACTCCGTATATACATATATA
>NW_018021620.1:8525-12803 GCF_002006095.1 Pseudomyrmex gracilis
ATCGTACGGTGTCGAATAATTTGGTGTCGAATAAATCTGTGTCGAATCGAGCGGTGTCGAATCGTACTGTGATCAATAGAGTATCACCCGATATATAATATTGAAACAGTTGATATGTAACACAGAATGTTAGAACCTGACTAATAATTTTTTTTTCAGGCGACAAATGCTAAAACAATTGCAGGCAGATAATAAAATTAATGCTAATAAAACAGAATTTTCAGATATGCTTACAGAAAATCNTGAAAATGTACTAGAATCTCAGGATATAATTATTGAATCTATGAAAGAATTTCCAGATGCGTATAAGGAAATTCTTGAAACCTCTATTTCATCTGAGGCTGTAAATATTGATAATACCATAAAAGATGTTTCAGGCAAGCACACAGAAATTCCTGAGAATTTAATAGAATCTCAGGATATAATTATTGAATNTATAGAAGAATATCTAGATGCGTATAAGGAAATTCTTAAAACCTNTATTGCATCTGAGGCTGTAAATATTGATAATACCATAAAAGATGTTTCAGGCACACAGAAATTCCTGAGAATTAAGTAGAATCTCAGGATATAATTATTGAATCTATAGAAGAATTTCCAGATGCGTATGAGAAAATCCTTAAAACTATTGAATCTCAAGTTGTACGTAGAAAGAACAGTATCAAAGATACAAGTAAACATATGAAAAATTTCGAGAACTTTATTGATTTCTTGGTTATAAATATGAAAAATACTATAANAAACAGTCCAGGTGAAATATGTGANAATTTCATTGATTCTAACATTGCAAATATAAGTGAAGAAAATCCATATGTATTAAAACAAAAAGCAAATGCTAATGAAAACGATCTTTTGCAGTTGGAATCTGTAAGTATACAGAATAAAATAAAAGAAAATGCAGATGTTCAAACTGTAAAAAATAGAGAAGAGAACATTCCTTGATTTGTTATCGAAGAAGTACCAAAAGGCTACAATGTAAATGAACATTGTATCCAAAATAAGTGGCCAGAAGGCCGAGGCATTTATGATATTGAGTACTTCATGACAGAACTTCAAAGGTTTTACAAAGACCATCAAAAAGGAGTCAAATGTTCATTTGAAAATATTAAAATGATAAAATATGCGCATTGGTTTGCGTACACTTTTGACCTTTAAATGCGAGATGTGTCATGCCTCGGAAAATATTTGGTTAGAATCCGAAGAAAAAAAAAATAACATGTTGGACATCGATACAGCTGCTACAGCTGGAACCATAACAGCTGGAATAGGTTATTCCTAATTGGAAGAACTGCTTGCAGCTATAAAAATTCCTTGTATGTCCGAGAAAACATATATAAACCGTCGTGAAAAATTAGTCAACGAGTTTGAAGCAGCATCACTTGCAGAAATGAAACAAGCCGCTGAAACTGAAGTGCGGCTTGCTATGGAAAAAAACGAAATTATAAATGGAATTCCGTACATAACTGTAATTGTAGATGGAAGTTGGATGAAGAGATCTTACGGTTCTGTCTACAATTCATTATCCGGAATTGGTGCTATAATCGGATATCGCACACAAAAAGTTCTGTATGTTGGCATTCGCAATAAGTATTGCACAGTGTGCAATATGGCGGAACGACAAGGTATCGAGCCCAAAAGTCACACATGTTACAAAAATTTTGACCGCAATGCATGCTCTGCAAACATGGAGAGTGATGATATTGTCGAAGGTTTCAAATGTAGCATCGATTTGCATGGACTTATTTATAAGACTGTAATTGCGGACGGAGATAGCAGGGCTTATAAGTCCATTCTTGACACTTGTCCATATAAGGAACATGGGGTAATCGTAAAAAAAATAGAGTGCATAAATCACTTATTACGGAATATGAGCAAGAAATTAAAAGGTATATCTGAAACAACATTGCCAAGCAAACAAAGGAATACGTCTTTTGTAAAATATCGAAATATAGTAAAGAACAATTTAAAAACCATACGTGATAACGTATCAGAAGCAGCAGCTGCACGAAGAGCTGAAAAAACTCGACCTCTTCACGAACTGGCTGAGGAATTACAGAAAGATATATTAAACATTCCTAGCCATATTTTCGGTGAACATAAACGATGTAAAGAACGTGGGCGTACATGTGTCGATGATGAAAAGAAGGAAAATCATGTAGCTTGTTTACAAATGCATGGTTTGTATAAAAAAATAGAGCAAGTGATGATAAATTTGAGCTGCCATTCCGAAAGTTTAATACTCAATCATACAAATAATCCTACGGAATGGTTTAATTCTATTATCTGCAAACTAATAGCAGGAAAGCGCATAAACTTTGGTGCACGAGGTTCTTACAATGCTANAATTGCGGGGGCTATTTTGCAGAGTAATACACAACAAGCTCTCACGCAATTACATGAAAGTATGAAAAAAAATGTACCCCGCACTGTTAAAAAATTAGAAACACGACAAAAATTACATATAGTTAGAAAGAGAGAATCTCGGCAATTAGAAGGAAGACGAAAGAAAGTGAAACAGGATGTAGGAACAGAAAGCCATTACGGTCCGCAATCGCAAAAACCAGATTTGGCACCTGAGATATTGGAAATAGTAAAGAAAAATCATATGGATCGATTATCGGAAAATGGACGTAATTGGCGAGAAATAGATCGTAATACAAGAGGTCAGAGTGATTGTGACTTGTGGCAAATTTTGAGGAAAGAAATACTAACAGCATCTCATTTTGGAGACGTATGTCGTATGAGAGAAACTACGTCTTGTGCAATCATTGTTAAAAATATTTTGTTTCCCTCATATATCGATAAGCCAGCCATGAAATACGAGCGAGAAAATGAGGAAACAGTAAGAAAAGAATTAGCTAGAAACATAAACAAAGAAATTCAAACATGTGGATTATTTATTGATAGCAAAAACATTTTTGGACGCTTCTCCCGATGGACTTGTTGACGAGGATGGTTTAGTAGAAATAAAATGTCCTNTTTCAGCAGAAGATATAACAGCGTAAGAGGCTTAACAGACACTTCCAAACTTAAAAGCAATTTTTGATAAGAACGATAAAAATAAATTAAATCGTAATCACAAATTCTTTTATCAAATTCAAGNTCAGTTAAACATTACAAGACAAGATTATTGTATATTTGCTTTATGGACGCCTAAGAGTATGAAAACTATATATGTTCTTAGAGACAATGAATTTTGGCAAAATCGAATGCTGCCTATTTTAAAACGTTTTTACAACGAATGTCTGCTTCCAGAAATTTTAGATAGTCGGCATAATAGACACATGCCAATCAGAAATCCGCAATATATAGTGCAAGCGCAAGACAAAGCAAGTGCAAAAGTATCTAGTCGCAAAAGCAATACACAGCAATGTGTAAATGTGCAAGAGAAAAAAATAAAAAGTAACGATTTTCTAGAGACAAAAAGTGCTACTGTTGGCATTTCTTCACAAAATGAAGATGATGATTGCACAATAACAAGTTATTATTATAAAAAGTATCCTACAAGAGATATTAAAATTGCCAATTGTAGAAAATTTATAGATGAAATGCCAATTTCTCTAGTCGATGTGAAGAATAACGTTTTGCCTNAAACAAGCAAACTTGACGATCAGTCATTGGATCTATTTTTACGTATTGTAAAAGAAAATTTTCCTTTTGAAACACAAAGCGTACATTATATTGAAACTCCAGATATAATAGAATCCTGTAGTCAACAAAGCGTTCAAATTATTGGAGGGACGTGTACTGATCATTGGCGATGCCTCTTTTACGACACAAAGACACTTCGTATATATGACAGCATAGCTGATTGTTCGCACTTGTATAGAAGATTGGTACAACAAGAGAAAAATTATATAAAAGCTCGATTCAAAAACATAAAATTAAAGGATATAATTTTTGAAAAAGTTCAGCCACAAGAAGACAATTATTCTTGTGGTATTCGTGCTGCAGCCTTTGTTACAGATTTAGTATTAGATGTAGTTTTAGATAAGAATTTTACTAATGTAAAGTATTCAAAAGACATGACTCGTATGAGGCATCATTTTTATAATATTGTTGAAACGAGAAAACTGTCGCCTTTTCCGAGACAATAGTATGACATAATTTAAAAAATATTTATATTTTCATAAAATTGGTAAAAATGTACAGGAAAACATTATGTTAATAGTGATAAAAAAAACTCATATTTTGGAGTATGCTACATACATACGTAAACTATATATACATGTATACTACTGTGATCAAAAAGTAAGGTAAAATTGTCATTTAAAACTC
>NW_018021620.1:13203-15226 GCF_002006095.1 Pseudomyrmex gracilis
AAGAATATTATTTGAACGTTATGCGTCGTTTGCGTGAAGCTATTCGTCTGCAACGGCCGGAATTATGGGCGAACAACTCTTGGTTCCTTCATCACGATAATGCAGCGGCTCACACTGCATTGGTTCTTCGCGACTTTTTTGCCAAACACTCGACTCATATCGTTCCGCAACCACCATATTCGCCTGATTTGGCTCCGTGCGACTTCTGGCTATTCAGCAAACTCAAAAGGCCAATGCGGGGACGCCGTTTTGACACGATTGAGGAGATAAAAACCGAATCAAAGGTCTTGAAGGCTATACCAAAAAAAGANTATTCCGACTGTTTCGAGGACTGGAAAAAGCGTTGGCATAAGTGCATTGTATCTGGGGGGGGATTACATTGAAAGGAATGAAATTGATTTGGATTAATAAATAAAGAATTTACATTTTATAAACAAATTCACCTTACTTTTTGATCACAGTAGTACGTGCTGTATATATACATTATGTCAATAAAATTGGCAAATTTACGCTAATTGTTTTACCAAGAGCGTATTATTTAACAGTAAAATATGTATTGCCATTATTTCTGTAAGCGAAAAAGAACAGAGAAACAATTAGAAGAAAAGAATATAGGTCGCGTTTCACGAAAATGGGCGGTGGAGGGGCCCATTTTTTATTATAAGTTTTTAGAACATGTTAATAAACGTTTATAAATATATGTGTAAGAATACACACTGCTAAAGAAATAGTAAATATTCTGTAAGACAAAGTTATTTTACAGAATATTGTACTGCTATTCCCACATTATACTAATGTGGAAAAAGGCATATAACATTATACATCTTTTAAATGAAGCGTAATATTGCATTTGTGTTTCAATGTCACAAATGTGTGCTACATTTAACATTCATAAACACAAATTGTTAAATAAATTAAACATGAGTATATGCGCCTATTATTATGTGTGTCACAAACACTAACTGAGAGAGAGAGAAAGAGAGAGAGAGAGAGAGAGAGAGAGAGACTTATGAAAGAATGTCCAACATTCAAGAGACAGCATATATGTAAAAGTACAAACAAAAGCCAGTGTAACTGAAAAACCAAAAAAATACAAGTTTTGTTAAATGGTTTTTTTCAAATTTAAAACTTAAAATTAGAATGTCTTTTTTGTAGCGTATAAGTTGCTTTATCTTTTTCCGTAGAGATGTAAACGTGTGATGTAAAAATTATCATGAAACATTTACATTCNATGTGTGCTAGCTATTTTCTACATTTGTACTATCAAACACGGCTTTTATGACATTAAATTGCCTAAAGCATTAAATTTAAGAACGATAAAAAATTAAGATCTGCTTAAAATCTGTCATTGCTACAGATGATAATGTCAACAGACTTGTTGACAAAACATAAATTAACCTGATAGATGGCTTGTAATACACTGCCGTACTCTGCTCGAATTTATAGCCAATCTGTTTGCAAAGTGTTAACAATTTGCTTACTGGATGTCAGACGCATGCACGTATACTTTTATTTTGGCTTCTATGCTTATGTATATATATAGGGCATAAAAAGTACCGAGAAGTATGAGTATCTTGTACCAATCTTTATGAGTCAGAAAAGTACTTCATGAAAATAAACTTTATACTAGTGTTTTAGAAAGCTCTAGAATTAAGCTATAAGAATTTGCAATAAAAAAGAGAGTGTATTATTTAAAAAAGTGAAGATGACATTGTCCTGACCTTGGCAATATCACTCAATGTCTAACTGATAAGACCAGTAAATATATTCTTGAAAACCCTATAACTTCTATTTAAAACATTTTTTTTGTACAATGCCTTTTCGAGATTACTTGTGTGGTACCGGTACTTTTTATATATCTTATATATATATTTTTTCGCGTACAATACATCTAAAATGTACGTGTTTAATATATAAGTAAAACATTGTTTTATCTGCCAGAACACTATAACAAGACAAAGAAAATATCGAGAATTATGTGTTTATTAATAATAAGTAATAAGCACATAATAAGAAGACAAAA
>NW_018021620.1:16546-17619 GCF_002006095.1 Pseudomyrmex gracilis
GTAGTTAAAGCATATTAATAATTTATACAAATATATAATGTTTATTGTGAGATGCTTCAGTATTCCAAAAAGCATATACTAACATATTATCAATAATACGTTATTATGTACTTTTTATAATACTGCTAGTCTCTAGAAAACATTTCACGTTGGCTGCGGTCCGTTTCGTGCATGAACACATATTTATCTATAGTTTACGTAACTATGGATAAATGCACGCATATGCATGAAATAGACCGCAGTTGTATATACATACATACATATACGCATATATATCTCCATGAGAGAGAGAGAGAGATTGATTGATTGATGGCTTTATTTATTTATGCGCTCTGGAAAAGAATCCCCTTCAAGTGCAGATAATACAAAAGAAGATTACAAAAGTTTACAAAAAGATACTAAGTAAATTCACATATGTAGAAAGAGTAACAAAAATTTACAATCAAATTAAAAATTACAATTGAAGTAAAATAAAAGAACAAATTCAAAAGTAGTAACAATTCCAAATTAAAATAAAATTAAAGAACAAAAACAGAATCAAAAACAATAAGGTAACTCTGAAAAACGCAAACGTAATAATATAAAAATCAAAATAATGATCATCCATAATTATGCGTTCAAAAGATAATCATAATAAGCGCTACGAAAAACAAAAGGACGCGCTTCGAGAAAGAAAAAAAGAGAGAGAGAGAGAGAGAGAGAGAGAAAGAGAGAGAGAGAGAGAGAGAGAGGGAAAGAGAAAAGAGATATGTACTTGTATTTCTCCTTGTCTCTTATTCATTTTGTCTGTCCTTAATAGTACAACGGACTAATCGCTATCTTATGTTCATTCGTGTTTGTTTTGTAGATTTTAATAGCCGATTAATGTAACCGCGTCTAGAGAGCAATTTAGTATATGTGAAACTTTCAAAGCAATGTCAAAAGTTTCATGACATTTACTTCATAATTTTTTTGTAGTGATATATGCAAATTAAATAAGAAATTATACCATCTATGTACACACCTTCGTATAATAAATATACGGTTGTTCCGTATAATACTGCGATCACAGTGTGTTATGTTAAAACAATAAA
>NW_018021620.1:18364-19303 GCF_002006095.1 Pseudomyrmex gracilis
TATATATATAATGAAATAGAATTTTCTAACACTTTATAGTTTTTGATTTATGATATATACTTGCTTTATATACATCTCATGCACACAATATTCCGTATTATGTTAGTCAAAGTGAGTTTTTATAAGTAAAGAAATAGNAAGTGTTAAAAAGTTTTATTTTATTATGTGTATTTGTTTCTTTATAAACAATTANGCATTCTCAATTACGCATGATCGCTGCAGTACTCCACAGAACATTATAAATTTATTCTACGTACACATATGTACATAGATGTTATAATTTTTTTTAATTTGCATGTAGTACTAAAAAAACAAATGAAATTGAATGTCATCAAACATTTTACATTGATGATAAAGCTTTATATATACTGAATTAGAGACGCGGTTACATGTGAAATCNAGCCGTTCAGTATCGAGAGCACAAACTGAGATAGTGGAAGTATGCACACAAGTGAGAATCACCGTCCGTGTGCGTAATGTCACGCTATTTAGTTTGTGAAAGAGTGCAGACATACTATGTTCCATCTCCTTTCCATAAGCCGGCTATAAGGCAAGACACGAAACAAGTTCACGTTGCGTGCTTGGTGCATATAACACTGTGAAATGCTTTTCCAAGATTAACAATTTTGGAGAAAGTAAATAATATTATTGATAAAAATAAAACATCTAAAGATACATTATATATTTTTATTAATTAGTAATATGAGGTATACAGTTTTAACAATATTGAAAAACATGTAACAAAAGATATTATTAGTATTCAGTTTTATATATTTTTGGTTTGTACATACAAAAAAATGAGCATTTTATATATATATATATATACAGGGTGTCCCAGAATTGGTTTAACATCTCTCGTACACAGCTAGAAGAAATAAAACTGAGGTAAAAAGTTCTATACCATTTTGCTAGATTCGCAATAGTTACCGAGATTTTAAG
>NW_018021620.1:26358-37205 GCF_002006095.1 Pseudomyrmex gracilis
AATCGTACGGTGTCGAATAATTTGGTGTCGAATAAATCTGTGTCGAATCGAGCGGTGTCGAATCGTACTGTGGTCAATAGAGTATCACCCCCACTTTAGTACTCTCAGTGCTGGCCGGCTCGAGACGTACGACAAAAGACCGATGACGCGAGACAGCGCGATTAGGCGTCTCACTTTACAAAAAAAACGGACTAACTCAACCACTTGAGGGCGCCACTTCCCGGGCAGAGATTACAGTGCGGACTTCGGATCTCGCTCCAGTACCCTCTTAAGTATTTCTTTTTGATCAGTGACACTGTAGCTCCAGTGTCATAAAGCAATTCTGCTTTGCCTTTCTTTATGCATGCCCCTCACTGGAGACGGTAAGTATGTGCCCCCTCTCACGTTGTCCTTTGTGCCTCCTAGCTGAGGGGGTCATGTTCCCGGCAAATTTTATTAAAATATATTGAGCGCGAGCGTGGGCGGCAGCGTCCGCCCATACACTCTTTTGTATACCGACCCGGGGGAGCTTGTCCCTCCGGGGAACTTTAATTGGTTAAAAATAAAAGCATATTTACTCTGTTTTTATCAGCTTACTATCTGATACAGACCGCAAAGCGGTCTCAGAATATTAAACTGATTTTTGAAACTGGACGGACGCCAGGAGCTTGCTCCGGCTCCGTCACAGGTCATCTTGGTATTGCAGTACGACCGGGCTTGGCCCAGCCTGTGAGAATATAAAAAACACAGTTCCAAAAATCAGATCAATAAAAGTGGTTTTAGAGCCAGTGAGGCCTACCGAGCCAAAAAAACGCGTTTTCGAGAAATCGCGAAAAAGCGATTTTTGCGAGTGACAGTGATTTTGTGTTCGCCGGCTATCCAGGAGGCCCGGAAGAGGCGATTCCGAAGTGTCAAGGAGAGGAGGTCAGTTATTTTTTTTTGTAAGTTGTTTTAGTTTTGTTAAGGCTCCAAAAGCTAGGCTGGCTCGGTCTCGTTCAATAAAAGTGACTTTCGGGTAAGCGAGTGAGACACCTGGCAGCTGTGGTACATGTGCGCGTTTTATTTTCTTTTATTTTTTTATTTATTTATTTATTTATTAAGTGCGCGTCCGTTATTATTTATTTTATTTTTCTATGTTTTATTTTTTTCTGTCGTGTGTGTTGCCCGCCGTTGTACGTGAAGGTGTGAACTGCTGCGTTATTGTGTTGTGCTGTGTCAGGAGCTCTGTCCGTTACGGACATTGTTTAAATAAAGAGACAAATAAAAGAAATACAAGAATACATACGTTCCTTCCAACTTCCTTTTCTGAACAGGTTCTGCTGCTGCTGCTACTTTTACGGGAGGGAGGGTGGTAATTCATTTTTTTTCATTATTTCTGACTTAAATTTATTTTATTTTATTCATACTGCTCTATACACACTGTTGCTTTACTCGTGTGTAAAGCATCTTATTGTTGAAAATACAACTTTTTACTTTTAATTTTAATTTTCTTGTTAAACTACCCATCTCCTGTCATTTCTAAGAACTTTCTAAAGAATTTATCTGCAGCAATTTCCATCGCACCTGTCAGATCCTGCGAAGGTAGGTTTTTAGAATTCCTGTCCCTTGCAGCATTTCTACCACTTGCCTGCTAGATTCACAGGGACTCTAAAACAAATTAAATTTTCATACATACACAGTGCCTGTTAATGGTGCCTGCCAATTTAATTTAAAAAATTTTATATTTATACTTATCTGTCTATCCACACGCCTCTGCCTGTCACCAGCACATAACCTACAAAACACAGGGGAAACATTTTTAGAATTTTTATCGTATAATTTATATATAGAGGGTTAATATAAGGCAAATTGGGTTTGCGCGTTTCCCCCGATCCCAATTATATATAATTTGTACTAATGTAATTAAAACTTACCCTCTATCTTAACAAGAAGACTGCGGCTGGTGACATCCGTGTGCAGAGATTTTTCTGGCAGGCACTTTGGGGTATTATTGCGTCCACTCTACCCGCGTACCCGCGTCCCGTTCGTCGTCCGCACCTGTCATATTTAGTATTATTAATTGTTTATTGTTGTTGGTATTCTTATTTATTCTATTCTGTTGTTACCTTTTCACCACTGAGCACTCACACTATCTTCACATTCTCTGCGGCTTGAGAAATATCCGTGCGTTACTTTTACCCAACACGATATCTATAAAGAGTGAGTGATAATTAATTTATTATATTAATTAGCAATAACATACCTTTCTTCTTGTTATTCTCCGAAGAGTACGTGTGACAGGTGCGTCGCCTACCAAGGCGACATCAAGCGGGAAACTCCGAGATACTATTAAGGCAAATCCGCACAGGCACTATGCACCAAGCGTTCAAAAAAATCCCTAGAGGCCGAGGAAAGGGAAATTGTCATTGATATACCGCTTCCCGCGCGTGTCATTTGCCTTTGCTGCCATGGCAGCGACGTATTGCGCCCATCCGTACGCGCGGGAACATTCGCGGACCCGTCTCATGTGTCAAAACATTTAAAAAAGGATCATCCGGGAGATACCATCAGTTATAAATGCGGAATCTGCGGATACAAAGAGAAAACAAAATATCCGCAGAAGGATGTTAAATTACATACAGAAAAGTTCCACCCCCCACCACCGGATACAGCAGAGGCGGGTCCTAGTACGATAGCAAGCGATCCTGGAGCCGCGCCATCTTCCGCGTTGTCCGCGGCCACGACCAATAAAAAAAACCCCCCCGCTAAAAACCCCACCAACCCGCGGCAATTCGGCGCGCGTTCGCCCGCCACCGCTAATAAAAGGGTCTGCCCAGCTTTACGGACTTTGAGTGGCATTCACTTAGACACCGTTCAATTGGACACGTTGCAATTAGACACGTTGCAATTAGACACGTTGCAAATAGACACAGAATTTTAGACACGGTTCAATAAGACACAGTGCATTTAGACACGCAAGAAAATGCGCACCGTTCATTTAGACACCGTTCAAATGCGCACTGTTCATTTGTACACAGAAATATGCGCACCGTTCAATTAGACACCGTTCACTTGCGCACCGTTCGTTTGTACACA
Source organism: Pseudomyrmex gracilis (assembly GCF_002006095.1). Classification (NCBI taxonomy): domain Eukaryota; kingdom Metazoa; phylum Arthropoda; class Insecta; order Hymenoptera; family Formicidae; genus Pseudomyrmex; species Pseudomyrmex gracilis. The sequence goes on from NW_018021620.1 coordinate 29,413, forward strand.
GAAAGATGCGCACCGTTCATTTAGACACCGTAATAATGCGCACCGTAATAATGCGCACCGTAATAATGCACACCGTACTAATGCGCACCGTAATAACGCACACCGTAATAATGCGCACCGTAATAATGCGCACCGTTCACATAGACACCGTAATAATGCGCACCGTTCACTTAGACACCGTAATAATGCGCACCGTTCACTTGCGCACCGTTCGTTTGTACACAGAAAGATGCGCACCGTTCATTTAGACACCGTAATAATGCGCACCGTAATAATGCGCACCGTATTAATGCACACAGTAATAATGCGAACCGTAATAATGCACACCGTAATAATGCGCACCGTAATAATGCGCACCGTTCACTTAGACACCGTAATAATGCGCACCGTTCAATTGGACACCGTTCACTTGCGCAACGTTCGTTTGTACACAGAAAGATGCGCACCGTTCATTTAGACACCGTTCACTTGCGCACCGTTCGTTTGCACACAGAAAGATGCGCACCGTTCATTTAGACACCGTAATAATGCGCACCGTAATAATGCGCACCGTAATAATGCACACCGTACTAATGCGCACCGTAATAACGCACACCGTAATAATGCGCACCGTAATAATGCGCACCGTTCACTTGGGCATCGGCAAAACGTATGTGTAAATTGTCCGGTGCGTGCAGGGTCGGAGCGACCGTGTCGAGGAGCAGGACATGCGCCCGGTGAGCGAAACGGCGCCAATAAAGAAGGTATCGGAAAAGGGACGCGCGATCTGGGTGCGCGAAGCGGCGCATATATAGGTGCTGTACAGGAGCTACCGTCGCAGGGCTGTTTAGGAAGTGCTTCATGGGCCCCCTGAATTCTGCAAAGTGCAGAATGATCGGGTCCATGAGTACTTCGCCGAACTATACCGCGGCGGCTTGCCGCTGGATGGCGCCGACGCCGTGAAACCAGCCCAACCTCTAACGGATGGTGAGATGGCGTTCCTCACGGATCCCTTCACGAAGCGAGAGGTCAAACGTCGTATCCGGCGCGTGAGCAATTTAGCGCCGGGGCCCGTCGGACTGACCTACAAGGACCTCCGTGAAGCGGATTCTGGGTCACGCCTTCTAACGGCGATATTTAATATTTGTTTGCGTTTAGAGGTTGTTCCAGCGTCCTGGAAAAACTCCAACACCGTGATGGTGTATAAAAAGGACGATCAGAATGATATTGAAAATTGGCGCCTTCTCGCTATTGGTGATACTACACCCAAGCTCTTTGCCGCGGTTGTAGCCGATCGACTGACGGACTGAGCGAAATTTCACAAAAAACTTTGTCCAATTCAAAAGGGTTTCCTGCGGGACGAGGGGTGCTACGAGTACAACTTCGTCCTGCAGGAAATCCTGACAGACGCGAGGCGCTCTCGAAATCAATTAGTCGTGGCGTGGCTGGACCTATTCAACGCGTTTGGATCGGTTTCGCACGCGGCGATCCGGGAAGCATTGGCTCGGTCCGGCGTGCTTCGTCCCTCACAAACCTGTGGGGGTCCAGGTACAAAGGATGCACTACATGTGTGCGCACGTCCGATTGGTGGACGGCACCAATCCCCATCCGCTCTGGAGTTAAACAGGGATGCCCATTGAGCCCAATCGTCTTTGATTTCGCGATAAACTCCGTGCTGCGCGCGGCCACCGCAGTAAACATAGGGTATAACATCTTAGGGTAGCGGTGATCCCCACTAGCGTACGCGGACGATATTGCACTTATTGCAAGTACTCCAGAGGGGTTGCGACGACTTCTCACCGTCGTGGAAACCGAATTGCGGTCGGTAGGTTTGCGATTCAACCCCGCAAAGCGTTCGAGTTTGCACATCCGAGCAGGGAGGATGGATAGCGTCCTCCCGACCCCCTTCGAGATCCAGGGAAAGATGATGCACTGCCTGACAGAGGGGGAGTCTTATAGACACCTCGACGGGGTTTTTCGTTGATCAGAACGCCTATTCTACGATCCAAGGCATGATGGAGGATTTGCAGCGCGTCGAGCACTTATTGCTAGCCACGTGGCAGCGAGTCAATATGGTGGCAACTTACATCCTGCCACGTCTCGACTTTTTGTTGCGGGGTGCCAAAGTGGAGAAGAGCCTCGTTAAGGTCGCTGATAAACAGATATGGAAGCTGGCCAAGTCGTAGCTCAACCTCCCTCAGCGCGCCAGCGCGAAAGTGATCTACTTCCCTCCTAACAAAAGGGGCTGTGACCTGCTTCCGCTCGCTGACATCGCCAACGTCCTGACGATAGCGCAAGTCTTCCGTGTTCTCACGGCTGGCGACGCTGGAGTCAGAGACTTGACGTGGGCGTCACTGAGGGGAGTGGTTCAGCGGCGAATTGGTTCAGTATCAACGGAGCAGGACAATGCTTCGTTTCTCTCGGGCTCGCTCCAGAGAAAATTTCGCAACGGTGGAGAGCGCTCCCTTCGGTCCGATGCGCGGAACGCGTGCAGACGGCGGTCCTCCAGACTGCGGATTCGCTAAATGTGGGCGAAAGAGACCCATGAGCTTTTTTGGAGTGTCGGGGTGCGGGGGGTAACCTAGAGAAGATCCCACCAGAAGCACGGGCGCAGGTCATACACACGTTACGCCTGGTTATCGCATCGTATTACACGAACACGTTGCTCGCAAAAAAGGATCAGGGGAAGGTGTTTGAGGTGGCCATGCGTCATGGAGTGAGCAATCACTTCATGCACTGGCAGCTTCACCCGCTTCGCCGACTGGCGTTTCTTGCACCAAGCCCGACTCGACGTGTTGCCGCTCAACGGCGCACGTCTGTGGGGGGAAGACGATGCGCGTTGTCGGCGGAGGGGGTGCCGAGACCCTTCTCCATGTGATGAATCATTGTGGGGTCCACTCCGATGCGATCCAGCTCAGGCACAATGACCTGTTGCTGCGTTTAGCTACGGCTTCCCGTCTGCCAGGTGATGTCCGAATTAATCAGCGGGTCGAGGAGGTCGATGACGAATTTGCGAGTCTTTTGCCTGACCTAGTAATTCGTTACAAACAGTCGAGGTCGATCATCATTATTGACGTCACGGTGCCCTTCGAGAACCGTCGTGAGGCGTTCGATAAGGCAAAAGCGAGAAAAGTCTCTAAGTACACTCCTCTTGCAGAAGCCCTCACGCGGGAAGGGTACCGTGTGGTTGTCACCCTTTTTGTGGTCGGCTCCCTCGGCTCATGGGACCGGAGGAATGAGGCTGTACTAAAGCTGCTGCGTGTTTCCAACACGTACGCAGCGATGATGCGCCGTCTCATGGTTTCCGATACCATACACTGGTTGCGGGATATCTACGTGGAGCACGTCTCCGGGATGCGGCAGTACGCGGCGGTTGCTTGGCCACCCGGCAAAACGCTCCGAGACAACACGCGAGCGATTCGCCGACATTACGGGGAACGGGAGATGGCGATTTTGGCGCACCGCAGGCGCCAGGGGTAGGGTCTTCCTCTCCCGTTAATTTATAGTTAATTTATAGCAAATTTTTAGCTTATTATATGGTAGTTGCGGGTAAATTATTGCTAGTGTGGATGTCGCGTAAATTATCATTAGGCCGTTTTTAATTTTGTAATTTTATTATTGACGTAGTTTTTTTAATTTTATTTTTTATCGACTGCGTTATCTTTATTTTCTTTTTATTTTTCTTTTTTGACTTCTATGTTATTTTATGCGGGCCCCCGAGTGTAAGTGCCGCGAATTCTTATATTGTATTTTACCCGAGTGTGAATGTCCCGTATTACTTCTTTTGTAATTTAGTCAAGTGTGTATGCCGCGTTTATTTATTTAGTTATTTCTACATTTATTTCTATTGTATGTGCATGCGTTTTCATAGCGTGCTACAGAGTAACGTAGCAATTATTATTATAATAAAACAAGAGAAGTCTTCGGCTTCGTTAGAATTATCAAATTCGAGATAATCAAAGGGCTGTAAGAACCGGTTACAGAATGGAATGCAGTAAAATAATCACAATATTGTTTGTCCAGACGTTTTGACTAATATATTTCAGTCATCTTTAGTGGATTGCTAAGTAAAAATAAATAGAAAATACAAAAAATAAGAAAAGAAAAATTAACAAATTGAAGCATAACATTGATTACAAAGATGTGAGTAACAATAAAAACAGAAAATCAATCTGTCAACGTACCTTGCATTTGAATCTNCTCAGATTTAACACTCAAATGACACACAGGTGTTGTTTGCGTCAGAGAGTTTTCAACTGAGGAAATTCAAATCCAGGCGAACATTATAAATACATGTCACAGATCCATCTGTCGAAAGATAAATTAACTACGCAATTTTATTCAAAAAGGGGAGATAAGAGTCATATAACAATTCGGTATCCTGCATAACATTAATGCTGTTTGGATGCAGTTTAATATGCAACATCTCAGAAGTCAATCTTTTAAAATAGTTAGGTTCATTGTCTAAAACATTAGATGAGCTCCAATTGAAGGAATGTCCCGTGCTAAGACAATGCTCAGATACGACAGAATTACGTTGGTGAAAAGCAACAGAGTATTGGTGTTCTTTGAGTCTTGTTTTCAATTGTCGTTTTGTTTGACCCACGTAATTAGAACTACAACTCCCGCAAGGAATGTTGTAGACGACAAATATTATTAACTGTTCAGCCGCGCCGCAGCTCTCGGACCCTTATATAGGTTAGGTACTGCGTGTTGACTCGAGAGCTTATATACATATGTATAATCAGAAAAATAACGCGCACATTGTGATATTCGTCACAGCCATCTAGCTGGGGCGATATTAATTACACAATCACCTTAGCCGTGACGAGGGGGTGCATCTTACCCCTCACTATAAACGTTAAGTATGTGCATCTTCTCACGTTGTTTTTTTGCGCCTTCTAGCCACGGGGGGGGGGGATTATGTCCGCGGCCAAGTTTATTAAAATATATTTTACGCAAGCGTGGGCGGCAGCGTCCGCCCTCACATTCTTTCTGTATACTACCCCTGGGGAGCTTGTCCCCCCGGGGAACATTAATTGGTTAAAATAAAAGATTAGTTACTCAGTTCTTATCAGCTTAATATTTGATACAGACCGCAAAGCGATCTCAGAATTGCACCAGTCCTGCTTTTTGATTAGGTATATTCCGTTTTAGTTAATTTAGTTTAGTTTAATTTGCTGCGGAATAGCTCGCCGGGATCCAGGTAAAGTAAAAATTGAGTAAACCTGATAAATTCGTAATTAACAAAAATACTAGAATTTATTCAACACAAAAAACAAGAAAATATTTCTATCAAAATAAAACCATCAGTAGAAATTAAGATAAGCGTTGTTAACTGCGGTTTGAGTGGCGATGCGTGATTCGATCACGTTCATTCAGAGTTTGGAACACAAATATTTAGACACGGCACCGGCCCAGTGGTCTCGCGGCCTGAGTGCGAGGGCTGCGAATGAAAGGTCCCGAGTTCGAATCCACACCGTCGGATTTTTTCGGGCCGGTCTCTTTCAAGTCGAATTTATTGATTGAAAATCGAACTGCATCGGGCCTCCGAATAGATCGTGGATACAAATAGATCGTGGATATAGAAGTAGAGTGTTAAAAAATATTGTAACCCTGAGAGGAATCAATTAACCTTCCTTTACCCTTTATTTAGACAAGACAAGAGATTTAAACGGCGCGGCTGTGACGAGTGCCTTCTGTAAAGTTGGAAAAGTATATACGCCGCGAGAAAGTCTTTCCTTCCAAAAAAGTGAGTTACGCCGTGACGCTTCAAAAAACAAGTTTTAGCAGGTTCGCCGGAAAGATTTGTATATTACAGAAAATTGCTTTCTTCCGAAAAAGTGAGTTATCCGGTGACAGTTTGAAAAACAAGTTTTAGCAGGTTTGCCGGAAAGATTTGTATATTACAGAAAATTGCTTTCTTCCGAAAAAGTGAGTTATCCGGTGACATTTTGAAAACCGAGTTTTATTGCAGGAAAGTTGCTTTATTTTGAGAAGCGCACTTTGTCAATCAAACGGCCTTCCTTGCTCGGCTTAAAACCGTGTCGTTATTCGCTTGTTCCACTGGAGTGGCTCTAGCGGAATGCGCCGATGTGTCCGGCAGAGAATACGTGATTCCCCTGGAGCGGTTCTAACGGGACAGGCCGGTTTGCCCGACGGAGAATACAAAATTCCCTTTAAGCGGATCAAACGGAATGAATGCCGGTTTTTCCGGCGAAGAATCGGAGATTTCCCAGAGCGGAAGCCGGTTTACGCGGCGGAAAATCAAAGATTCTCCTAAACGGAACGAACGGAAGCCGGTTTACCTGGCGGAGAATCAAAGATTCCCTTAAGCGGAGCGAACAGATGCCGGTTTTTTTGGCGGAGAATCGCAGGAATCCCCGTAGCGAAGCGGAGCGGAACGGGAAACAGTTTACCCGGCGGAGAATCGAAAGATTCCCCGGAGCGGAGCGGAACGGATGCCGGTTTACCCGACGGAGAATCTAAAGATTTCTCGGAGCGGAGCGGAACGGATGCCGGTTTACCCGACAGAGAATCTAAGATTCCCCGGAAAGGATCGGATCGCTGAGTCGCTGTCGGGTTGCCCGACCGACAAGAAGTTTCTCTGTGTGCTACTTGTTAGATTCGGAGATCGGAGCAGATCTGATCTCCTCGGTTCTTGGCCCGGCTTTTATACCCGCAGTTTTCCGCGGGCGAGGTTGACAAGATGCGCGGAAAAACACTCGTTTGTTTGTCGCTGCTTATTTTGTGGCGCGACGGGGCGCGCGGTGCGGGCGTGGTAACATCTGGTACTTGTAGGCGCGAGGCAACGTGCGGTGCGGGCGGCGCGAATGCCGCTGGTAAGCGCGAAGCAATGCGCGGTGCGGGCGACGCGTATGCCGCTTGTAGCCGCGCGGAACGTGCGGTGCGGGCGGCGCGCAGGCCGTTGATAGATGCGGCGAGCGCACAGTGCGGGCGGCGCGCAGGCCGTTGAGAGATACGGGGAGCGCGCAGTGTGGGCGGCGCGCAGGCCGCTTGACGGAGCAGGGTTTGCGCGGTGCGGGCGGCGCGTAAACCAGCAGCATGTATTTCATACATGCTGCATTTCTAATACGATTATTTTGGCGCAAAGCGTCGTTTTTAGGCCAGGACGGATGGTCGGTCCCTGCCGTAACGATTAGCATCGTTACAGAATATTAAACTGATTTTTGAAACTGGACGGACGCCCGGAGATTGCTCCGGCTTTGTTACGGGACATCCCGGTATTGCAGTACCACCGGGCTTGGCCCAGCCTGTGAAAATATAAAAACAGTTCCAAAGATCAGTTTAATAAAAGCGGTTTTCTAGCTAGTGAGGCCTGCCAGGCCGAAAGTCGAAAAAGTCGCGTTTTCGAGAAATCGCGAAAAAGCGATTTTTGCGAGACCGTGTTTTTTTGTGTTCAACAACCGTCCAGGAGGGCCAGGAGAAGTGATTCCGACGTTTTTTAGTCCGGGAGAAGAGGACAATTTATTTGTAAATTGTTTTTTGTTTTTACGGCTTCAGGAGTTAGGCCGGCTAGGCCTTGTGCGAAAAGTGACTTTTGGATAAGCGAGTGCGGCATCTAACGGGCTAAGTGTTCGTGCGCGTTACTTTTTATTTTATTTTTCTATTTATTTATTTATTTATTTATTTATTAAATGCGCGTCCGTTATTATTTATTTTATTTTTTTATTTTTTATTTTTTGTCGTGTGTGTCGCCTGCCAGGTGTACGTGATAAAGTAAATTGGGGTGATACTCTATTGACCACAATACGATTCGACACCGCTCGATTCGACACAGATTTATTCGACAC
>NW_018021620.1:37732-41902 GCF_002006095.1 Pseudomyrmex gracilis
GTGTCGAATCGTACGGTGTCGAATCGTACTGTGGTCAAACGGAACACGCCCAGTAAATTGCTGCATCATTGTTGTTGAGCGCCAATTTTTGTGTTTAAAGTTAAGTGAGATAAGGCCATTGAGCAATGTGATGAAACATCACTGTCATTGCTCAATGACCTAGTTAAGTTGCAGGAAGGCAGCAGTTCTAGGAAGAACTGCTGGTTGCCACAGGGTGCGACACATCGCCGCATTGTCCGAAGTGCAACGCAGCATGTGTCGACACCGGCACCAATAACTAGGACGGCCGTTGCTAGGACTGGTGGGCTTGCTGAATCAGGGTGATCAATCTACTATAAATCGATCGCGTGGATGAAGTAGGGCAGAGACCGTGAGTAGACTGCTAGCTCACTGTGTGGCTTCGCAAGCCGGAGAGTTTACCACAGTAAGGAAAGAACCGTGTAAGGAACAAAAGAAACGTTGTAATCGGAGCAATAAAGATAAGAATACAAGTTCAAGATTAAAACTGCATCTTTACCACCCGACCTTCCTCGACTTCCAACAAATTTTGGTGGCAACGGTGTGATCTCTCATTCCGTGTGTCAAGAACGGGACTCAGCAGAAGATTCCGGTTGAATTAAGAAAAGGACATTGGGTGAGAAAGAAAAAAAAAGAGAACGGTTGAGTTTGGCAAAAGAGAGGGGTGTATTTTAATAAGAAAAAATATTTATATACATAAACAGAAAATATATAAATTCCCCTAACGCCATCAAACTCTGCTTCTGAAACAAAAAGAAAGCAGTCATTAAAAGAATTTGTCTTGCAAACTACGGTTCAAAAAAGAACAAAAACACCGCGAACTCACAGTCTCGAGNTACACGGCAACACTGACCTAACGCAAGCCAAGCGACGGGCAGTGACATAAGGCGAAGATAAGAAAGTGGCCGGACTGCAGAAGCAGAACGGAAAAACCAAATTTACCGCCGGAAACTTCCGGAAGCAGTAAGCGGCAAGCAGACAAGCAGCTGTGACAGAAGGGCCAGGAAAGGCACCAAGGAACCGGCAAAGGATAGCCAAAAAGCAGCAAAGGTGACAATGCAGTTAACGCAAGCGAGGCAGCCGTAGCGGCGAATCAGCGGAAGCAGCGGTAGCAGAGAAGCAGGGAGACAACGAACCGGCGAAGCGGCGAGGCAGCGGCAGCGGCGGCGCGAGGAAAGCTGAGTCAGCAACACTACGCAGATACGACTTTCGTAAGCGGAATTAGCTCACCTACTGTAAGTCGAATAAATTTTGAAAAAGCGAGCGAAACATATGTTCGGTAACTGGCGTTTGCAACAACGCGGCGTACAATCTGAGCGAGTAACGCGGTCGTTACGAAGTCTAATAACGGTACGGGAACCGAGAACCGCACAGGCGGCGCTTTATCAAGAATCGGAAGTAAATAGGCAGGATAGGAATTTGAATCCGAATGTGATTGTAAAAAGAAAATTTCCGTTCGATTTAGACAGTAGTACAGCCGGTCATTTACAAGGTGAAATAAATCGCGGTAGAGTTGAGAACAGTGGAATCCCGAGCAGTGATACTCAGAGGTCTTCTTTAATTCCATACGAGAGCGAGTTGTTTTACACAAGACAGCGGGCCGAAATGAATAACAACAGTATAGAACAGGAATTTGACGAACAAAATATAAACCGGGCTCGCGAAAAAGTGGAACGCGAAATTTCCCGAATGCGAAACGAGTTGATTTCGGGCGGCACCGCGGGCCGCGGGGCCGCAGGAACAAGTGGAAAAAGTTACAACTCTGCTGACGCAATGCTACAACAAGTAGTGCGGTCATTAGAAGCGATAAGTTCGCGAATAGACACGGTGGACCGACGAGTGACGGAACTCCGCGAAACACACGGGCACGGGACGGGTGTGTCAATGACGCGACACGTGTATAGACGTCTGAGCAAACAGCTAGACGTGACGTACGAACAAACAGCTGACGACGTAAGAAATCGCGCCGTGTTGTATAATAGTAGTCTAAAATTAAAAGACGTAGTCGGAATGATACCGACGTTTACTGGGAAATCACCCGAGCAAGTTCGAGAATTTTTGAATGCATGCGAGTACGCAGAGGAAATGGTCAACTCTGCGGAGGAACCCGTTCGTTTGCAAGCATTATTGCGAACCAAGCTGAGAGGGCAAGCATTGATTGATTTTGAAACGAACGATATTTGCGATTTTGGACAATTAAAGGCAGAACTAAAAGCTACGTATTCTGCAAAGCGAAGCACTACACAATTACAAATAGAGTTTAACACATTGCGACAAAAGAATAGTGAAAGCGCACAGGTTTACGGTCAAAGAGTAAATCAAACGGCCATGGAGTTGTTCGAATTTATGGTGGAAGGCAAAGGGCACACCATAGAAGAGAAACGTACTATTATGAATACTATTAAAGTGCAAGCGCTGCAACAGTTTCAAATAGGTTTAAGGAGTGACGTCAGGTTACTAATAAGATCACGCAACTATGGAACGTTGCAAGAGGCTAACGCAGCAAGCTCTGAGGAAAAGGTGGCGCTGCCACAAAGCAGCCACAGTAGAAATTTTGCAGTAAAGCAAAAGATGGGAAAAAGTTATGAAAAAAACGCGTGCTACAAATGCGGAAAGATCAGACATTACGAAAGAGAGTGCCGATCAAACAAAGTAGCATTGCCTAAACTAAGCAGTGGCAAAAAAACGCTGTGGATAAGCAGTGTAGTTTTTGCAAGAAAGCAGGACATATCAAAGAAAAGTGCTGGTCACTGAAAGGCAGGAAAAATAAAAAAGGAGCTGTAAAAGCCATATGTGCGGCAAAAAACAAGAAAAAGAAAAGCCGAAGTGACAATAGCAAGTCATCAAGTGACAAAGAAGACAACGGAAAAGAAAAGAAAAAAACCGTGTCAGTAGCAGAGCTACAGGTAGCCGAGCTAAATGCTGCGCAAGCGGTTTTGGACTTAGTCACTGTACCGATGAGAAAAGCAAAGAAAGGCTAAGCAGAATTGCTTTATGACACGGGAGCTACAGTGTCATTAATTAAAAAGAAATATTTAAAAGAGAATACGCCAGCCGAGAAGACGAGCATAAGACTGACAGGCGTTACAGGGCATCAAACAAGCGTCATAGGAAAAATCACAGCAACCATACGGCTAAAAGACAAACATATTAAGCATCCGGTTTATGTTGTGAGAAACGATTCCCCGGTTAGCTATCAGGGCATTTTAGGAAATGACTTTATGAAAAAGCACAATGCCAAACCGGATTACAAAGCGGGAAAACTCTCGCTGGGAAAAAATACATTGCAGTTGCGCCCATATAAAAGTGGAAAATTGCAACTTCGTAGCGAAACAATCGTGCAGGCTGTTACTAATGGTAATCAGGTCGGAGTAGTGCAAGGAGAAGAGACGCAGCTAGGAGTTTTCATAGGAAACTGTTTGGTACAACCAAAAGGAAAATTTTGCCCCGTGAGTATAATAAATACTACGGAAAAAACGGTCACAATAAGCACTCCGCATGTTAAATTAGAAGCGCTAGAAGAAGAGAGTGAGACAAATAGCGAAGTAGCAAACGTAAGCGTAAAAACGGAAAGGTCAACACGCCTCGAAAGTGTAAAAGAGGCACTGCGAGTGAACTATTTAAATATAAAAAAGAAAAAAACATTATAGGAAATGTGCGAGGAGTATCAAGATATATTCCATTTTGCAGGGCAGCCGCTATCTAAGACAAGCGCGGTGAAGCATAAAATACCTGTGAAAGTCAACACCGCTTCGATAAGCGTTAAGCCATATAGGTTGCCACAGAAGCATAAGCAACAGGTAGAAAAACAATTCGGAGAAATGGTAGAAAGCGGAATACTACGCAATATTGGAAGTCAGTGGAACACAACTTTACCAGTGGTTCCAAAAAACATGGACGCGTCCGGCGTGAAAAAGTTAAGGATAGTCGTAAATTTTCGACGACTAAATGAAGCAACAATAGGCGATTCTTTTCCACTGCCAAATATTGCAGAAATATTGGATCAATTTAAAAATGCGAAATATTTCTTGTAACGATGTAAATCGTTACGGCCGGGACCGACCATCCGTCCCGGCCTAAAACACGGCGCTTAGCGCCAAATAAAACTCTAATTCAGCGTATATTAAAATATACGCTGCCGACCCGCGCGCC
>NW_018021620.1:42982-45351 GCF_002006095.1 Pseudomyrmex gracilis
CCGGGTAAACCGGCATCCGCTCCGCTCCGGGGGAATCTTGTATTCTCCGCCGGGTAAACCGGCATCCGCTCCGCTCCGGGGGAATCTTGTATTCTTTGCCGGGTAAGCCGGCATCCGCTCCGCTCCGGGGGAATCTTGTATTCTCCGCCGAGTAAACCGGCATCCGCTCCGCTCCGGGGGAATCTTGTATTCTCCGCCGGGTAAACCGGCATCCGTTCCGCTCCGCTCCGGGGAATCTCTGGATTCTCCGCCGGGTAAACCGGCATCCGTTCCGCTCCGCTCCGGGGAATCTCTGGATTCTCCGCCGGGTAAACCGGTATCCGTTCCGCACCGCTCCGGGGAATCTCTGGATTCTCCGCCGGATAAACCGGCATCCGTTCCGCTCCGCTCCGGGGAATCTTTCGATTCTCCGCCGGGTAAACCGGCTCTCTTTCCGCTCCGCTCGGGGAATCTTTCGATTCTCCGCCGGGAAAACCGGCTCTCTCTTTGCTCCGCTCGGAGAATCTTTCGATTCTCCGCCGTGTAAACCGGCTCTCTTTCCGCTCCGCTCGGGGAAACTTCCGATTCTCCGCCGGGAAAACCGGCTCTCTCTTTGCTCCGCTCGGGGAATCTTTCAATTTTCCGCCGGGTAAACCGGCTCTCTTTCCGCTCCGCTCGGGGAATCTTCCGATTCTCCGCCGGGTAAACCGGCTGTTTTTCCGCTCCGCTCGGGGAATCTTCCGATTCTCCGCCGGGAAAACCGGCTATCTTCCCGCCAGGGAACCCTCCGGGAAACTCACGATTCTCCACCGGAGACGCCGGTCCGCTTTCCATTGAAACCGTGCGTAGAGAATAGCGTTTTCTCCGTTAGGCCAACCATCTCTTTCCGTTGGAGCCGCTCCAAAGGAATAAGCGAAGAGCGACAACCAGTAGAGCCTAGCGTAGAAGAATCGGCCGAACGACAAAGTCTGCTTTCGGAAGAAAGTGACTTTTCGGCGTGGTAAAGATTTTTCCACAAGACCCGATAAATACTGTTTGTAACAATCTCTTTCAATAGAAAAGAGACTTTCCCCGCAATAAAGACGTTTTGTCGCGATAAGACGCTTTTTCGAGCGTTACCGTGCGCTTAAGGAAACGAAACATGTAGTCAAGGCTCCCGAACGGCCTTGACCGAGTCACGCCGTTTAAATCACCGCTTATCTGCATACCATAGTTTTTGTATATATTTCGTTCTAGAGAAAAAAGAACCGGCTAAACACGTGACTTTCTCACGCATTATTCCGAGAATCACCGCACCGTGAATTCTTTCGTTCATTCTACTATTTTCTTTTTCGTTAATTTTGTATATATTATTTTTAACTCTATTTTATTTGAATAAATCTTGTTCGTTCGTTACGTTAAATTACCGAGTTCACTCTTGTTTGTACCTTTCCCTGAATCCGACGAGCTACTCCGCAGCAATTAAAAGATATAAAAGAACGGAACATTTTCTTACCGAAAATAGAATCGTTACATTCTCAACGTTAGATTTGGCGTCCAGGTATCATCAAATATCAATGGACAAAGAAAACAAAGGTAAGACGGCGTTTTCAACGCCGCATGGTCACTACGAGTATAACAGAATGCCTTTTGGGTTGAAAAATGCGCCGGCAACGTTTTGAAAGTTAATGAACTTAGTCTTGATGGGACTACGGAGTATAAAGTGTTTCGTGTATCTCGACGACATCGTGATACACGGTGCGAGCTTGCAAAAGCACAGCAAGCGGCTACGAGAGGTTTTTGACAGATTGCGGAAGTACTTAAAGTTGCAGCCGGATAAGTGCGAATTTTTTTGCAAAAAGATCACATATTTAGGGCACGTGATCACCGAGAAGGGTATATCGCCGGATCCGTCAAAAATAGAGGCGGTCACAGGATTTCCAGTTCCAAAAAAAGCAAAAGATATACAGGCGTTTATTGTTCTGGCAGGATACTACAGAAAATTTACCGACCAGTTCTCAAAAATAGCAAAACCGTTGACACGACTGTTGCAGAAAGAAGTAGCGTTCAAGTGGGGGCACAAGCAACAGCAAGCGTTCGAGAAGGTGAAAGAAAAATTAATTAGCGCTCCGTTGCTCGCATATTCGGACTTTGACAAGGAGTTTATCATGACAACTAACGCGTCGGGTTACGCGGACGGTGCGATGCTGTCGCAAGGTGCGGTAGGTCAGGATCGGCCGGTTGCATACGCGAGCCGAGTACTGAATAAAGCTGAGCGAAACTACAGCACAACCAGGGATGCCAGTTCGGGTACGTTTACAGCATGCTGCAGCGCGTGGAGGGGATACGCACACAGGCGAGCAGCCGCGTACGTGTGNGCTCGGCGCTTCGGTCAGCTTCGGGCGGTAGAA
>NW_018021621.1:0-10118 GCF_002006095.1 Pseudomyrmex gracilis
CTTCTGATCATATAGTGGGGATATCTTTATATATTTGCTTGTTGTTATGTTTCTTGCCAGTACACAGTTTTGTATTTCACTTGATTGACATCACTTGATTGTATTGTGGTGATGTTGTGAATTATTAGTTTGTTTTAATTTAGTGAGTTTAATTATATTGTTATTATTTAATCGTATTACAATGTATTCTTTGCGCTAATTCCTTTATTATTTTCATCAGATGTAACACATTACACTGAAGAAGGTCCAAACTTGTGGATCGAAACGTCTGTTTTTTGAATAAAGAATTCTATATTATACACGATCATCCTGTATGTACTGCTCGTATCGGCCTTTTTAATTACTTTAGTTTTTAATTTAAGATCATAAGTTCTTATATTAGATTCAGTATCTTTGATAAATTCATGGATGAGATCATTTTTATTATCACTAACAGAGAGGCAATGTCTTTCCCCAAGTTGTAATAGACTAATTGTCTCATTAGGAATGTCATTGTTTGAGATATTAAGAAACCATTTATCATTGACCTTGTGTAATGGATTTGTTGGTTCTCTGTTACGAAAATAATCTGGCGGAACACAAACTGAGACGATATTGTCATTGTTGGTAGTATTGATATCAAAGGTCAATTTAGACTTATGTTGTTTGTCCAAAGAGTAATAATATTTAATGGGTTTGATGTTATTAAAAACTTCAGATCTTGTAATATTCATTAAATGAAACATTTTTTTACGTTTAATTAGAAACAGTTTGTGACCGAAATTACTGAAAGAAACGTGATTGTAAAATAAAATTTCATTCCAAATATATGTAGGAAGAGAGTTAGAAAGTAGAAAAAATAGTTTAGAAATATTATGCTTTAAATAGTAAAATGACCTGTACAAGTCAAAAATCTCAATACTAAGTAATTTAGAACGCAATAACTTAGAAAGATTATTTAACTTTCGAATAGTAATGTAATGGAAGACTTTAATGTTATCAATTTTAGCAAACTTTAGATGCTTAGGATATAAATTTAAATGTTTACATTCGGATTAAAAAGAAATATGTGATAATGTTTTAACAATTTTATAATTGTATTATAATTGTATTAAAAATTTTATAATTGTATTAAAGATATTGAAAACAAAGCACTATACAAATTTAATAATTCAATTACTTTTTACTACCGTTGTGTATGACATCGTCATGGCCGCTCCAGCACACATGGTTAGTAATATTGTTTCTACGTTTAATGCGTTTCACAATAGAATTAAATTTACTATGAAATTGGAGGATAACCATTGTATTAACTTCTTAGATTTATCCATTCAGGTTACTAATTCAAAACTTAAATTAGATTGGTTTCATAAAAAAACCATTTCAGGAAGGTTCCTCTTATTTTTTTCTCATCACCCTTTTTGTCATAAAAGAGGAACAATTTTCGGCTTAATTGATAGAGCTCTGTTATTATCACATCCGGATTTTCATACTAAAAATATTATCTTTGTCATTGATACTTTGTTAAACAATGGTTACCCTCTTGATTTTATTTTCTCTAACATTAATTCTAGGATCAAAAAGTTTATATCCAAAAAAATTAACAATTCATTTGAATTTAATTCTTCCACATTGACTGATAGAAAATTAATCGTTTTACCATATATCAATAATGTATCCGAAAATATTAGCAATAACTTTCCTAAAGAAGATATTATCATAGGTTATAAATGTTTTAACAGACTCAATCGGATTATTAGAGTACATAAAGATTTAGTTTCACATGATTCTAACAGTAATATTATTTACAAAATTAATTGTATGAACTGTTGTGCGTCTTACGTTGGTCAGACTAAAAGGCAATTAAAAACGCGAATAAAAGAACATATAAATAATATTAAAAAGACAACTTCACAAGTCTCAGTAATTTCGAAACACAGGTTAGATTACAATCATACTTTTGATTGGAATAATATTCAAATCTTAGACCATAAATCTAACTTTTACAAAAGATTGATTTTCGAAATTATACATATAAAAGAACAGATTTTTGGTTTAAATTTAGTTAATGATACTGACTTACTTGACCATGCTTATTTTAACTTACTTGATGAAATCAAATCTTCAAAACTCTGAATTTTAAATTTTAACTGATTTAAATTTTAACTGACTTGTTTACTTTGACTGTGTTTTGGGGGTGGGGATTCAAGTATATAAATCGTTGCCTTTACGTTCTGATCACCGTTTGATTTTTGACTCTAAACATGTAAGTTGAACTGCTTTGTTTACTTTGGTGAATATTTATGTGACTTGTTAACTGTATAACTCTTCCAGGAAGTCAAACAACTACAATATGTAAAATTTTACAATTTATATTATTATATTGAAAACATCCACACCACCATCTTCTTCTGAATGGCGTGATTTTATTTATCTTTTTAATTTTTTATGTACACTGAAGATGACTCAAGTAAGAGTCGAAACGTTTGCGTGCGTTACTTATATTACTTATATTACATTATACGTTTTTTGATATTATAATTAAATAAATACAAAGATCTTCTATTTAGCTCGTAACAGACCTTCTTTTTATTTTTAATTTTATTATTGTTACCTCTCAATTTTTTTCTTATACTTCTAACTATCATAAATTTTGTTTTTCCCGCATTCATTTTTAGATTGTTTATATTCATCCACTGCTCGACTACATTGAATACTGTATTTATTTTACTCTCTAAATCTGTGCTACTTTCTCGACTTACGTATATTAAGGTGTCAGCAGCAAACTAATTTATACTGCATTCTTCTGGACAGATTTTGATCATATCATTTTTTATATATACTACAAATAACAAAGGTTCCAGTACTAATCCCTGTAGTACTCCATATTATATGGTCCATGAAAATTACTCCCACCATTTGTCCCTCACTTACTACTAGTTTCCATTCGTCAATGACAGTTTGAATCCCTGTTTCGCACGAATATTAATAGGTCTGTATTCACTTGCTTTTTTTGCTTTATATATTTTTGGTATTGGCACTTTTGGTATCGTCGAAGTTTTTCATCCTTCCGGACAGCAACCAACTCTCAAAGAAATATTTATTATATCTGCAAACTCCTCTTTTATTACGCAAAAAGCTGCTTTTAATACATCACTAGTTATCCCCTCATCCGTACCTTTCTTTTTTGGTAATCTCATAACAATTTTCTCTAACTCGTCTAACCCTATTATCTCAAAATTTTCCATAATTCTTTTGTCCTCGATAACATAAATAATTTTTTTATTTGTACCGCTGGACCTACCTACATTTACAGATTGTACTATATTAGTAATACTTTTTATGTAGTATAAATTAAATTTATCGGCTACATTCGGCTCATCAGTATTATCTAAGATTTCAAAATCTATGCTTTCTACTATCTTTGTTCCTACTGGCTCACCTTTAATTATTTCTTTCAAGGTTTTCCACATAGACGTAGAATTTTCTTTTTTGAGATCTATCATATTTTTATAATACTCTTTTTTTTTATCTCTAATTAATTTTACAACTGTATTCCTTTCAGTTTTATATTGCAACCAATTTTGCTCACTAGTTTCATAAACCGCTTTCTTGTATGCTTTATCCCTTCTATCAGATGCTTCTCTTATTTCATCTGAGAACCACTATTTCCTTTTTCATACCTTCGGAATTCTAAACTTTCTTATCGGCGCCACTATATTTAACGCTTCTACTATACTGTCAACAAGCTTTGTCGCTCTCATACTGACATCTATATCTTGTTTTTTATGCAATTTATTTTCCACTAATTTGGTAAATTTACTTACATCAAATTCCTTAAAGCTTCTAGTGCTGAATTCTCTATAGTTATTTTCACTTCTCTTAACACCAAATTTAACTTGAAGTCATGCGTGATTTGTAATTGTAGGTAGGTTCGTAAACTACCTGTAATTCTAAACTATCACTATTAGCGAAGATTAAATCAATGATTGTCTGACTGTCTTTCGTGATTCTTGTCGGTTTATTAACGTATTGTTTCATACNTAAGCTCAGCATTGTCGTTTGCAGCTCCTTCGTATAAAAGGAATTTATCTTAAAATCTATATTAAAGTCATCAATTACTGTACATTCTTCTTGTATTGTTAACTACTCTACTATATCGTCCAAAAATCTCATCAAGTCACCATGCGACGCGCTTGGTGAGTGATATACTACCACATAATCACTTCTTTATACAATTTTTCTTTTACTTCTACGCCAACAATTCAATTTTAAGGTTTTTGCTAATATTATTTCATATTTAACATTGTCTCTTATATATAAAACAACTCCTCCTGTATTTCTGTTCTCATCCTGATAGCCAAGCATGTTTTGTAAAGTCATGTAACTTAATGCTGAGCTGAAGTTTTCAACTAGTTGCTGTGTATTTGCTCACTACATGATGCATAGTCATACGTAATCGACAACACGAAGGCAAATTTGATACATTTTGTGTTAGCAGATTCAGAGCAAACAAAGAGCAACTATTGCTCATTACGTTGTCAACAAAATTACTTTTCAAATGTGTTGAGTAATGGGCTTCTGTGAACCAAATGCAGGAACTTAGGTGCAATAATGAAGACTGTGTGTGTGTCTCGAAACGTTTCGACTTGTATTTAAGTCATCTTCTGTCGAATGAGCAAAATAACAATTAACACTTCAGCATCAATAATGACAAACTGTCAGTTTGTCTACACTCAAACACGACACAATGATATAAGTAACATACATTATTGATGCTGAAGTGTTAATTGTTATTTTGCTCATTCGACAGAAGATGACTTAAATACAAGTCGAAACGTTTCGAGACACATACACAGTCTTCATTATTGCACCTAAGTTCCTGCATTTGGTTCACAGAAGCCCATTACTCAACACATTTAAATTTTATTATACGAACCCGAGGAAGTCCTCAATACTCTCGTAAAAATTACTTTTATTTATAGAAAACTCTTTGCTTTGTCATTCGTTTTCGGCAACATAAGAGCAACATGACGATAACAAAACAAGACACTGATGTCTGTACTTCTGTCGTATGGTTGGTAAAAACTGTTGACATATAATTATTCTATCTTGTAGTCCATTAGATGTCAAAAACGAATGACCGTCTTTTAGAATAAGTAGACAAAAATAATTATATTTTAGTAAGGAACAAGTAGTCTCGCGGACTGAGTGCAGAGATTGCAAATATGAAGATCTCGAGTTTAAATCCCACCCATCACCTTAGGATTTTTTCCGGGTCTGGTACCTTTCATTAAGTTACTCAGTTGATCGGCGAACTACATCAGATCTCCAAAGATTTGAGTGAAATCTCGAATTAATTCCCCTTTCACAAAGCGATGTGTCAGTGAATATATATTTGTCCGTTTTCGACATATTGTATTTTTGCTGAAATTTATGACACGTGTTGTTGGCAACTTGTTGTCATGTTACTCTTTATGTTAGTGATAAACTGTTGACAGCAAATACACAGCAAGTTGTCGGCAACACATGTTGAATACGTGTCATGTCAAACCAAATGCCTGACTCACTTTGTTCTAAATTTGCTGAAAACTCAAGCGTTTTGTTTTCGGCAACATGACAGCAAAAACACAGACAGGTGGTAATCCTAATGCTATATGCCCTATCAGGGCAGTATTACATCTAACTATACTATAACGCTCACTTCATTATCTTCAATCTCATCAGTCAATCTAGTTTCCGACAGTGCTAAGAATGCAGGATTTATTTTCTTCAAAATCTGATGCTGTATCTCATCTTTATGCGCCGTTAAACTTTGCGCATTTGTATATAGCATTAGCTCCACATCTTCCTGTAAGTGCTATTTAGTGTCCTTTCAGCTAGCTCTCCTCGTCTCTTCTTGTAATGCCCTCTTAAAAGTTGGACACTCCATACTGAGAGCGTCGTGCTCGTCATTTATTTTCAGGTTGTATGTTCAAATTTTGAACATACAATTTACATACTTTTTCTTTATCGCTAAGCAGTCGATCGAGTTGTGATTTCCTGCACATTTGTGACATGTCTCGTCTCTCACACAGTGTTAGCTATGTGATAATAACCCCAGCATTTAAAACATCTTTTAACATTAACATGATTAAATACAAGAGATTTCTTCCATCCTTTATTTAGTTTACTTTTCTTCAAAATCAACTCGTGTGTTTCATCATCTATTTCTAATATTATTGATCTCTCTTCACTTTCTTGTTTTTTAGACTGGTTGTTATTATTTTTCTTTTCTTTAATTATTTTCTTCACCATTCGCATATTCATTGCATTAATTTTATTCTGCCTTTTTATCGTAGATATAAGTTCATTATCATTTAAATTTATCTCTTCTATCCATATATTAATAATTTTTAATTTCGGCTTTGATTGTGGTGATTCCACTACTTTATAATTTTCTCCTAGTTTAGCTTGAACTGTTTCCTTTAATTGTTTTACTTCTTCTTCAGTTTCACATCCCATTATTACAGTTCCTTTGCTTCCTTTTCTTAATTTCGTTACTCCCATCGTCATGTTCTTAATTTCCACTTTTTCGTTTATTAGCTTTTTTGTGGTTTCACTTTTCTGTTCCAATTTTGGCTTCACAATTATAATATTTTCTCTCTTCATTTCTTTAACTGCTTCACTGTAGCTTCTTTGCGTTCCTGACGCTGGTTCGCGCACTACTCCCTGTATCATTCTTCTTAGATTATTCAGTTCGTGTTTAACGTTTCTCAATTCCTCTCGAACTATCTTTTTAATCATTATTTTGATTTCTTTCTTACAGGTTGTTTCATCTTTGATTTCTTTCACAGAGAAAGTGAAAGAGAGTGAGAAAGAGTGATAGAATGAGAGACAGTGAAAAAGAGGGAGAAAGAGAGTGAGAGAAAGACATAGAAAGAGTGAGAGACAGAGGGGGAGAAAGAAAAAGAGAGAGAAAGAAAAAAAGAAAGAAAGAGAGAGAGAGAGAGAGAGAGAGTGGGTGAAAGAATGTGAGAGAGAAAGAAGTTGCGAGAGTTCAAGAGATAGAACGCAGCGAGAGTATTTATTAAAAAACACCACCACGAGGAACGTAAGTCAGTATTAATAATTATATATTATATTATTTGAAAGACTTAACGCTCGTGAAATTGTCAACAGGAAATAAATAAGGCCGATACGAGCCATTCGCAGGATGTTTGTGCGGAAACTATGCGTGTACATATATATACATATATATACATGTAACAAACATGACAACATATAGATTTCGCACAAACATCCTGCGAATGGCTCGTATCGGCCTTATTTATTTCCTATTATATTATTTATTTCACAATTAATACTTTTATTATGTTTTAAGTTGTAACGTAAGTGTGTATATGAAAGGAGAAGACACCGTTAGACTAAAGGTGTTACCAATGTTTATATTCTTTTCTTGGAAAAAATAAAGAAATAAATATTTTACTATTGTTAAGAATTGAGAAAAAAAGGGAATGGAAAAGAAGATGAATTTAAAGATAAACGTATATTCTACAAAATGTGTGATATCTCGTAAAACTTACCTTTTTAAAAAAGGGAAAAAAGGCGCCAAGTACACGCCAAACAAATATATCTTTCTCTACAAAATCTGTTTTACAAAAGAAGAGATATCAAACATAGCACCAAGTACACTTGTGTACATCTTAATTAAAAACATTATATAAAAGAAGATATATTAATATATATTAATTAAACACATTACGTAAAAATTAACAAATATAAAATCATTGTATCAATAGTTAGGCTTTGGTTTTTGTGAAAAGTCGAAACTTAAGAAATAATTAAGGCAAAAAAACTTGGCGTGGCTGCACCGAAAACTACAACAGACGTGTTTGACCTGCGCGGTTTATGTCACATACAAAACAAACCAGGCAGCATTGCACTATAAGTGAAATAATAACTAAAAAATAAGCGTTATCACGAGTATCAGACCATCTTCGATATATGTATAAATATTGCGAGACTAACTTCAAGTGCCTCGGTGGCCTAACAGGGAAGACGATGGCACAGAAAGCCGGAGATTCCAGGTTCGACTTCTGGCCGAGGAGATTTTTTCGTAATATTTTAAAAATTAGTTAGGTGAGTATCCGGGGTCTCTCACATATGACCTCCCGGCTGGATGCAAATCCAGCATCCCATATGAAGTAAGAATTGAGATTTCAATTAAAAAATACTCAATTGTACAAATTTACAAGTTGAACATGTTACATGTGTATATCAAGAGGCACGGTGGTGCCTCGCGCCAAGTTCACGCGCAACAAAGTGGCGCACGAACTGCGCGAGTCGCACCGTAGCTATTATACGCAAATATCGCTTTTTGAAAGGGTCAATCCATATAAAATGGTCCAAAAAGAAATTAATTGGTTGCCCGACCATTTTTAATTTATGTGATTTTTAAATAAATGATTTTCTATGTACTGACAATCCAAAACCAGCTTGTTTTACTTAAATATATTTTTTTTCTTTCCGTGATGGCTATTTTTGTTTCTCAGAAGCAGCAGTTTTTAGCGATTTCAGAGCTTTATGTAAATTTGATTATCTTCTGTTCTATTTATCCTAGAACGTTCAGTCAAAAATTAATCGTTTCAGCAAAAAACAAGCTAAAAGTTTTGTTTAGTGCATTATTTGCCTAAAATGAACTTTAAGAGATGAAATTTGGTCTCTTACTTGAACATTAGCATTAAAAAAAATTGCTTTACAAAATGTTATTTTTTGAATAAGAAGGCAAAGAGAGAATCTTTTGCAATTTTTTCTTTTATAGATATCTATAAAAATTAAGCACTGACTAAGTTTCAGACTTGAGATTTAACTTTCAACGGACGGACATGGGTCGTTTTTGTCTGGAGCAAAATTACTTTAAAGAAAGTAATTTTACTTTGAAGAAAGTAATTTTCTTGTTGTCATATTTGCTAAAAATTATGAATTAAAACTTTTTTTTCACTAAATTTAATGATGGTGTCTTAAATAGACAGTTTAAAGAGTTTATACACATTGTTTCAGATTTTTTGAGAAATATTTAATATTTATAAAAAGCCCAAGACGAAAACGACCCATGTCCGGCGAATTAAGGTGCCGAAAAACACGCCGTCTGTTGAGAGTTAAATACTTTTTTTTATATAATTGCTTAAAAATTTGCCGATTTTCACATTTTTTGTATAATTCCAAGCCCATTATCTCCAGTGGGCAAGCATGTAAAATTCTGAAATTATGCTCAATTCTAGTCCTATATAAGAGAAGTTGGCAGCAAAAACTTCGAGTTGTAGATGTAACTTATAGTGGAGATTTTGTATATAGAATATTGAGAAAATGTAAACCATCCGCTTAGGTTTGAAAACGTTTATTATCTCTAAGAAACTTAATTTTAAAAAAAGTAATGAATCCAAGTAAGGTCATAAACGAGCAGAAATAGGTGTTAGAAAAAAATATATATAATTATCAAAAAGAATTAACAACTACATTAGTAACTCGTACAACAAACGTTTCAGGGCAACATAACGGTTGCTATGGACAGAGATATTTATTTAGACAAAATGAAATTTCTACTACAGGACTCTAACACATATGAAATTGTCAAACGCAACCCTATTACAAAAATAGAATCAGGTCTTAGTGAAATACTAAAACGTTGGGTTTCAAGTGGACACATTGACAAAAAGTCATATTATCGTTTAAAATCTAGTGACAATTTATTACCAAAAGCCTAAGGATTACCGAAGGTTCATAAGAGTGATATGCTACTAAAAATAATTATCTCATCCATTGACAGTCCTCTCTACTCATTTGCATCCTTCTTACACAAAATCATTTATTGTAGCCTACCCCCGGCGAGGAGCAATATTGGTAATAGCTTCGAATTGTATAAAAAACTCTCCACGATAAAACTTGATAATGACAACGTTCTTTTTTCTTTGGATGTTGTTTCTTTATTCACCAATGTACCAATAGATTTAGCTATAAACGGTGTAAAAAACAGATGGTCATACATTTCGAAGAACACAGATATTTTAAAACTAAGAATGAAGAGGCCACTAAGAGCCATCTAAATAGGCCAATACGAGCCATTCCCAGGATGTTGTGCAGGAATAAGCGTGCATGTG
>NW_018021621.1:10754-14717 GCF_002006095.1 Pseudomyrmex gracilis
TTGACAGATATTTTATTAAATGAATTTCTTGATGCNTTAATTTTTATATTGTCTTCAACGTATTTTACATTTGACAATGTCATCTAAGGCAGACTTTTGGCATACCAATGGGTTCGCCTCTATCACCTTTAATAGCGGATGTTGTTTTACAAGACATCGAAAACAAGGCTCTTTACAAATTTAATAAACTAATTCCTTTTTATTTTCGTTACGTAGATGACATTGTCATGGCAGCTCCATCTAACATTGTGGAAGAGATTACTGATTTTTGTAATGCGTTTCATGACGATTAAATTCACTATAGAAATGGAGGATAATCGGTCTATAAATTTCTTAGATCTGTCTATTAACGTCATTGATGACAGATTAAAAATCGACTGGTTTCATAAGAAAACTTTTTTGGGAAGATTTCTTTCTTATTTTTCCCATCATCCGTTGTGCCACAAAAGAGGCACAATTTTTAGCCTTATTGACCGAGCACTTCTTTTATCACACCCTGACTTTCACAACAAAAATATTAATTTCGTCGTCAACACTTTACTCGATAACGGTTATCCTCTTGATTTTATTTTTACTAACATTAACGCTAGAATTAAGAATTTTATCTCNAAAAAATTTAATGGATCTTTTAACTTTGACACCTGCCCTTCTGATAAAAAACTAATTGTCTTATCTTATATTAAAAATATATCTGAAAAGATGGTAAATGTTTTTAAAAAGGACGATGTCATTATAGGATATAAATGTCTTAATAGACTTAATAAAATAATCAAAGTCCATAAGGATTTTACACCGTATGATGGCAATATAAATATTGTTTATAAAATAAACTGTATAAACTGTTGTGCGTCATATGTCGGACAGACAAAAAGACAACTCAAAACAAGGTTAAAAGAACATAAGAACAACATTACGAAAACTTCCTCATAACTCTCTGTAGTCTCTAAACATAGAATCGATTACAACCACTCTTTTAATTGGGATAACGCTTGTATTTTAAATCACGAATCAAAAATTTTTATAAAAAGTTAATCTCAGAGACCATACATGTAAAGGAACAATCTCACGGTTTAAATTTAAATAATGACACGGATTTATTAGATGACGCATATTTTAATCTACTTGACAAAATTAAATCTTCTAAAATTCGAACGTAACGCCTTTATCATATGATTTTTCTAAGTGAGTGGGGATCCATGTGTACATAAACCGGTTGTCTTCCCGTTTTGTTCGATGTGCGACTGTAGATCTTTACCTGTGAGTAATTTGTGTTTTGTATATAATATTCGATATATCAGTGTATTCCAACTCAACATTTGTAGGCGGATCTATCACCTCATCTAGGACTCGAGGATGAAATTTTACACTCAAGAAGACTGCATTGCTAAAACACCTCTATCTACATTACCAGCATAGCGTATTTATTTTATTTTTATATTGTTAAAACACTGAAGATGACTCAAGTAAAGAGTTGAAACGTTTGTTGTACGAGTTACTAATGTAGTTGTTAATTCTTTTTGATAATTATATATATTTTTTTCTAACACCCATTTCTGCTCGTTTATGACCTTACTTGGATTCATTACTTATTTTTATATTACGAGCGAGAATAATTTCTTTTTGATATTTAAAAAAAAAGTATTGTGTAATATGTCTTAATTATGTATAAAACTACTGAAACATAAAAAAAGATAGTTAAAATTATATACATTGTCTTACAAGAGTAGTCTATTTTTTTTCCATACTGTTCAGTAACTTCCCTGATAGCCACCCGTCTGTGTTTTTGCTGTCATGTTGCCGAAAACAAAACGCTTAAGTTTTCAGCAAATTTAGAACAAGGTGAGTCAGGCATTTGGTTTGACATGACACGTATTCAACATGTGTTGCCGACAACTTGCTGTGTATTTGCTGTCAACAGTTTATCACTAACATAAAGAGTAACATGACAACAAGTTGCCAACAACACGTGTCATAAATTTCAGCAAAAATACAATATGTCGAAAACGGACAAATATATATTCACTGACACATCGCTTTGTGAAAGGGGAATTAATTCGAGATTTCACTCAAATTAATCTTTGGAGATCTGACGTAGTTCGCCGATTAACTGAGTAACTCGATGAAAGGTACCGGACCCGGAAAAAATCCTAAGGTGATGGGTGGGATTTGAACTCGAGAACTTCATATTTGCAATCCCTGCACTCAGTCCGCGAGACTACTTGTTCCTTACTAAAATATAATTATTTTTTGAATTAATAATAACAAGAAGAAGATTCTTCGGGCTCAGGAGTCTTTAAACTAATGAATTAAATAAATTGGGTCGTAAGAGTCGTTTGCAGGATGTTGTGCAGAAAATGTGCTTAAATATATATACATGTATACACATATATACGAGGTGTGATCAAAAAGTAAGGTAATTCTTTGAATTTCGCGCGCTCTGTACACTCTAATTTCAAAATTTTTTTGTTGTTGTGTTGCTACACTCGTCACGATCATATGTTCACAGTTTTGACTATATAGTATGTGTTGTTTTTATGTGAGAGGCAAAAAGGTTAGACTCGTGTTTGCGTGCTCGGCGATTTTTTGCTGTTGAAAATAATGGAGCAGAGAGTTTGTATTAATTTTTGTGTAAAAAATGGTATTAAGTATTCAAAAACTCTTGAAATGTTGACAGTGGCGTACGGTGAGTCAACTTTGAGCAAAAAAAATGTTTATAAATGGTATAAGTTATTCCAAGAGGGCCGAGAAAATGTTAACAATGAACCTCGCTCTGGACGCTCCAGCACGTCAAAAATCGACGAAAATGTTCAGAAAGTGAAAGAAATTGTGTTGAAAAATCGTCGAATCACGATTAGAGAAGTAGCTGATGATCTTAACATATCGTTTGGCTCATGCAAATCAATTTTAACGGATGTTTTGGGTATGACACGTGTGTCAGCGAAATTCGTTCTAAACCTGCTTAATTTTGATCAGAAGCACACACGCACACGTCGTTACGAGTGAGTAGTTTTTTGGCCACAAACAATACTACCATCATGCCTCAGCCGTCGTATTCACCAGACTTGGCCCCCTGCGACTTTTTCCTCTTCCCAAAATTGAAAAGGCCCATGAAAGGATGAAGATTTGCGACGATTGAGGAGATTAAGGCTGCATCGCTGGAGGAGCTCAAGGCAATACCCAAAAGTGCATTTCAGAAGTGTTTTGACGACTGGAAAAAGCGCTGGCACAAGTGCATTGTATCAGAGGGGGATTATTTTGAAGGGGATAACATAATTTTAGATAAATAAAAAAATATTTTTTTATAAAAATGAAAAGTCACCTTATTTTTTGATCACACCTCGTACTTCGAAATAATTTTTTTCCTCCATATAGGATGCCGGATTTGCATCACATATATATGAAGGACCCCGTATACCACCCTAACTAATTTTAAAATATTTAACTAATTTTAAATATTAATTATTTTTGTCTATGTAATGATGATTATATAGAGCTTCAAGAATTTTTAAATAATAATGAATTTTGGTTATTGAAGCAGTAACACTGTTGTTGGAGTGTATATATTAAAATCCGTTTATTAACAATTAATAGTAAATAGCAAGAACGCTTTCGACCCTAGTATTAGGTCCTTTTCAAATGCATTTCTACAATGAATGAACGTATAATTACAATTGATGAAGTACAATTAATAAAATTAATACAATAAAATAAATTTCAAAAAATGATAATTAAAAATCGCAAAATAAATATAATGTACAAAGTCACTTACAAATTTCTTAGATAGAAAACGTCGCTCAATGTTGATCAAGGATATCAGCACTAGCCATCCCGACCAACACTTTACAAAGGTGAAATCGCGACTGAGAAACAACGTGTGTGTAATGATAGGATTCAAATTTACGAATAACATATCAATTTATAAT
Organism: Pseudomyrmex gracilis; assembly: GCF_002006095.1. Lineage (NCBI taxonomy): Eukaryota > Metazoa > Arthropoda > Insecta > Hymenoptera > Formicidae > Pseudomyrmex > Pseudomyrmex gracilis. The sequence goes on from NW_018021621.1 coordinate 14,678, forward strand.
GTCTTATCGACAAACGGTAAATAGGAATTATCTAAATTTT
>NW_018021621.1:15672-21024 GCF_002006095.1 Pseudomyrmex gracilis
TTTTGAAATTTATTTTATTGTATTAATTTTATTAATTGTACTTCATCAATTGTAATTATACGTTCATTCATTGTAGAAATGCATTTGAAAAGGACCTAATACTAGGGTCGAAAGCGTTCTTGCTATTTACTATTAATTGTTAATAAACGGATTTTAATATAGTATATACACTCCAACAACAGTGTTACTGCTTCAATAGCCAAAATTCATTATTATTTATTTTTGTCTACTTATTCTAAAAGACGGTCATCATAAAAAAAGTATCTCAAACTGTAAAAAAAATCTTTATAGCCACTTTTATGAGAACACCGCTGCTGAGCCATTAGTAGAAAATTTAGACGTCTAATCAGTCACAGTCTGAGTATAAAGAATTAATAAAAAAATTAAAAGAAAAGTGTGCCGTAGCAAATAAAGAGGAAAAAATTAAAATAATTAGTTTGTCGCCCACATCCTGGTCCAGACAAAGAATCAGCACGGAATTTATAGTTTCTGAACGTCTTGTTAAACTTATTAAGGATTTAATAGAATCAAGGTATTCTGCCTGATTTACAAAAAAAAAACAGTAAAAAAATAGATTTTAACACTATAAATAAAGTGACTGACTTCTATTTAAGTGAAGAAAACAGTAGAATATGTCTTCGGAAAAAAGGAAAAAAGGATTTTGTATCCGTATGTATTGTGTGTGTGTGTGTGATGGAAAATCTGTTCACAAACAAAAACAGCTCCTTTTGTGCAATTTAAATGAATTATTTGCACATTTTAAAGAAACTTTTCCTGATATTAAAATAAGACGTTCAAAATTTTGTAAGCTTAGACCTAAATGATGCATAATAGCAGGTGCGTCAGGAACACATTGTGTTTGTGTGTGTTCCTATCGCCAAAATGTAAACATAAACTCATGATTGATGGAGCCAAGTTAAACGTTAATTACAAATATCTTCTGGAAGTTCTTGCTTGCAATACAAACAGTTACAAATGCATGATGGGTAACTGTGGAGATTGTCCAGATTCAGAATCTTTGCTAAATACGCTCTTAGAATCTGATGAAATTGAAAGCATGCCTGACAATGTTGTATTTAAGCAGTGGCTAACTGTTGACCGAGCTGAAATGATTACAGTCACAAAGACAAGAGATGAATATTTTGTATCTCTCGTAGAAAAGCTGAGTTGCTTAAAATCCCACCACTATGTATCTAACAAGAAGAGACTACGACGATGGAACAATTGATTTGGACGAAATTTATAGGATCGATAGATGATTATGTGGAGTATTGCAGGGTAAAGTAATAAGACGCACTACTTAAGCATTCGCGAGAAAATCGAATGTGAAAATTTTGAGGTACCTTATGAGAATATTAAATAGACTGCTTAATCGAAGAGCGTGTAGCGTAGCGGTAGCGTACTAAGTTAGGTTAGGTTAGGTTAGTAGTGTCGACGCTGCTGGTTCGAGTCTCGATATACTTCTTTTTTTTTTTTTAAATGTTACAATATAATCTAAATGTAAGTATTACGTTTTTTATTTATTTATTGCATGTTATAAAAGTGCAATTTTGCATAAAAAATCCGTGATTTAAAAAATACAATAAAAATAAGTAGATTGTTACTAATTTGTATTCTGTTGTAAAAATATATGCAACATGTTTTATTTATTGGAACTAGATGGGACCATACATAATGCAGAATGATATTTGTCATAAAAACAAGTAAAACAATAATTTTCACGACATTGTGCACATCGTATAAACGCTGCATTTTTACATTCACATGATTTCTTTAAAATATCTATAGAAAAACATACTTCGTTGACATTCATAAATGTCTCTCTCTCGTTTGTTAATTTGGAAGCAAACCACGCATATTGTAACATATTTCGAAAACTCGGGGCGGACAATTAATGATGTATAATTGAATGAATTTTTATGCAATCTTCACAAGATGTTATTTCACGGTTTTGTTCTATTGTTACGTCCTGGCCCATGGATACGGTCGGGCTATGGTGGTACGCAACAGCTGGACGTTTTATTCAGATGCTCGCCACAGAAGATGCGGAAATCTATCTGTGTGCGAGCCGAGCGAGTTGTTTATACTCACGGACGGGTCAACGGCGCGTGCCGATATTACTCCGTCCTTTGTATTCTCGCTCGGTGGTCTTTTTTTAAAGTCTGGAGCGGTCGCTCCAAGGACTAGGGACGAGACCGTGCAATTGGTGGGACGGGAAAATGTGCGAGGTTATAAATCTTAATTAGTTATTACACGGTTTATTCTTCCTCTCTTTCTCATTCTAATATATTTATTTCATTTATCATCTATAAGTACAGTAATTGTCAAACGAGTTTTTTTTTACATGAGGTGGTGAGCTGTTGAGTGTAACGCGAGCTTTACAATAGCCGGTAGGTCATCACTCGGAGGCTGGGTGGGACGTGTCGTGTGTGCGTATATGTATATGTGTGTGTTTTAAGGCCCCCGGTGGAAGTTACAAGTGTAATGCTGTCATGGTGTGTGTGTGTGTGTGTAGCCGATCCGTGGCTTGAATTTATTTAAGGAAAATTTCTAGATTAACGGGTAAGAGGATAGTACTGGTGGAAGAGGGCTCCGGGAACATGAAGGTGAACATTGCAATATGGGGGGATAACAAAAATTACTTCGGAGAAGGGGAGGTTGGGCGTGATTCTATCGAGTTCCGCGGGTGTTACATGATTAAGATCTATGGTGAATCGGCCAGGGGGTATCGGTGAGGATGACCGCGGAAAGCGAAGGAGATGGGGCAAAAAGCGAAGGGGGTGGTTGTCAGGGAGTGGTGAGGGGTCGTCTGACCGAGAGGAGACAGGGGACGGAGTGAAGCGTTGAAGGATTGCCTCTAGTTCTGAATCGGAATCGGAAAGAGGGGCAGGAGGCGAGTTTCGGAGAGGAGGAGGGTTTTCAGAGAGGACACGGGGATGTTTTTCTAGGGGTACAGGAGAGTACGAAGGAGGCTCGTACCACGAATCGGCGTCGCTTTCGTGGCCCGAGTTTGTCGGCTGTACATGTATGGTTTGCGTGTGAGTGTGTGTGTGTGTCGTAATCTCGGTCTGAGTGGCCGCCTCCCTAACCGTAATGCGGGTTGGAGGGGGGCAGGGTTGTGGAGGCCTGTTCGGCTCCGCTTGAAATAGCGCGAGGGCGGCTCGTCGCAGGGCCCGATTACGTAGAATGCGGCGTGCTCTTACCGCAGCGCGGGGAATTCCGTGGTTGTGCACTTGAATCAATTATAATTTTTTTTGTTTTATAAGGAAAATGCCTAGTTTTCTAAGAGCAAACCTACAGTCGATCTCTGAATGTAACTTCGACTGTGAGGTTTCTCTCTATTTTGTTATTCCGTTCCTTTTGAGAGGGGGGGGGGGTGGTTGTACCGATAACTTAATCCACTTACTATTTGCTGGCGGTTTCGTCGGTATGAAGACCCGTGCCGTTGCTTGAGCTCGATCGCAGTTCTTCAGTCGCAGCAACCGGGCGTCTAGGCTGGAATCGGTGGTTGACTCGCAGGTCGCACTTGTTCCTCGGTTGCAGCGGCGGGGCGTCTAGGCTGGGTGGTCAATTTGCACTTTGTTCCTCACTTGTCACAATTTTACTTTTTCTTCTGAGCACTCCGGATTCTTTCTGCTTCTGTTCGCGGGAGTGTCGCTTTATATGCGCTTTTTGGTAGCCACGGGCCTTCCAATCAGAGCGCTTGATCGGTTCGCCCGCTTCCACCAAAAACGGTAGTGATTTCTAATTTGTTAAAAGACTATTAAAGTAGACACCATCTGTGCGACAGCGTCTCCTGCTTTTGCAGCTGGTGTTTAAACTAGATAATTTTTGTTCAGCAGAATTGTTTATTAGATGGTCTCGAGCGGTCCTACCCGTTGAAAACTTCCCTTCCGGAGATAAGGAGATTTATTAATTTTGCTTAGTCGTTCGTGGCACATGTGAATTGTTATTGCATGTGTCCAGTATTCGTTCGGCCGCGGAGCTTGAATTTTCGTTCCCGGATTTATTGTTTTATTTCGTTAGGGAGCGCGGTTTCGTTCTGTATTCACTCAATTTTTACTGTCGCGTGTTTTCTCAGAACGATCTCCTGTTCTGTATCCGGGAGTTTCCTGTTTAGTCTCCGTTTTATCTCTGCGCTTTTGTTTAAGATAAAATTCGATTCTACCGAGTGTTCACCATACTGCGTTGCATAAAGAAGGGAACCGTGGAGTCGCAGGACGTAACACTATTAAAGTCAAACAATTTTGCAAACGCTTTATAAAATTTTTGACTTGTCTATAGAAATAAATGTCACACTGTTGACATAGAGGTGTGCACTTTGGAGGAACAACTTTAATAGTACATGTTCCTGCATTGTCATTATCAAGAAAAATTTCGTTATACAATGCATTTGTTAGTTTGACCAGACCACGAATCTATTATTAAAATAAATTTTTCTTTTTTTACATATGGTAATAATATTCCTTTTAAATATTGTGTATACAAATTTGTTGTAAGATTTCCGGACTTCGAGGATGTTACTGCAACATATGTATATATAGTAGAAAACATAATAGTACGCAACAGTTTTACATGTTGCGTACTCTTCTGTTTTCTACTATTATTTATCTGTTTTTTACAAACAGAACACAAATTAGTAACAATCTAATTATTTTTATTGTATTTTTTAAATCACGGATTTTTTATGCAAAAAATGCACTTTTAAAACATGCAATAAATAAATAAAAAACGTAATACGTTTACATTTAGATTATATTGTATTGGGTCTGTGCATAAGTTCGTAGCGAAATTCTGTGAGATGTCGCACGCAATTGTTTTTTCCACTCGCACATGTTTCAAACGTAAGATGTCGTACATTAAATGAAAGCTGCAATTTGTGCTGACATTTTACGAAAGTGTTCATTGAGATCCGTGACATGTATAAAGTTTAATTATATTTTGAACATGGAAGGAAAAAACGTATATTTCCGGTGCATTTCGCTTTTTTATTTCCGAAAAGGCAAAAACGCGTCGCAAACTCACAAAAAGATATGCGCCGTGTACGGAGAGAATGCCGTAAGCGAAAGTGTGTGTAGAAAGTGGTTTCAAAAATTTCGTTGCGGAGATTTTGATCTCCAAGATGCTCCTCGCTTTGGTCGACCAGTCACTACTGATCCTGATCAAATCAAGGCTTTAATCGACTCCGACCGACATTTGACAACTACGCAGATCGGACATAACCTAAACATTGATCATTCAACTGTTTCAAGACATTTACGGAAGCTTGGGATGGTAAAAAAGCTTGATGTTTGGGTGCCGCACGAATTGAGCGAAAAGAATTTAATCGACCGAATGTCAGCTTGCGATTTG
>NW_018021621.1:22054-39689 GCF_002006095.1 Pseudomyrmex gracilis
ACCTTGAAGTGTAAACTTGTTTAATAAACCATATCTTTCATTTTCGATTTTTAATTCACGTAGTCCGGGAACTTTCCGGACAAACTGTGTAGTCTATTATGAGCTGCTGCCACTCAACCAAACGATTGATTCGACCAAGTATTGCTCACAATTGGACAAATTAAAGCGAGCAATCGATCAGAAGCGACCCGAATTGGTGAACAGAAAGGGCGTTGTGTTCCACCACGACAACGCAAGACCACACGTTTCTTTGATGACCCGACAAAAGTTATTGCAGCTTGGGTGGGATGTTTTGGTGCACCCACCATATAGTCCGGACCTTGCACCTTCCGACTATCACTTATTCCGTTCACTACAGAACAGTTTAAATAATAAATCCTTCAGTTCCCTGGACGTTCTCAAAAATCACTTGGAAGACTTCTTTGCAGAAAAATCTCAAGACTTCTACAAACGAGGGATAATGAAGCTTGTGGATAGATGGCAGAAAGTCATCGAACAGAATGGGACATATATAGTTGATTAAGATCGCTTTTCAAGGTAAGAATTTTGCGTTTGAAATTTATTCCATTTTCGCTACGGACTTATGCACAGACCTAATAACATTTAAAAAAAAAAAAAAAAAGAAAAGTATATCGAGACTCGAACCAGCAGCGTCGACACTACTAACCTAACCTAACTTAACCTAATCTAGTACGCTACCGCTACGCTACACGCTCTTCGATTAAGCAGTCTATTTAATATTCTCATAAGGTACCTCAAAATTTTAAAATTCGATTGTTTCGCGAATGCTTAAGTAGTGCGTCTTATTACTTTACCCTGCAATACTTCACATAATTATCTATCGATCCTATAAATTTCGTCCAAATTGATTGTTCCATCGTCGTAGTCTCCCCTTGTAAGATTCAGTCAGCTACTTTAAAAGAAATAAAAAGTAATCTTACTAAAGAAGAATGTGTTGTACTAGCTGATTTTTCCGAAAACTTTACTTTTGTAGTGTTATGTCCTGGAAACTCCACGGTCCTTTTTTTCCTGCGACGCAACGCGCCAGCGCATAGCAAACCCTTTTTTTGTAAATAATAAAAAAAACAATAAATAACTCAAACGGGTCTCTTATCGTTTGGAAACTTAAACTCCAGACGATAGGAGAGCAAACGAAAATTATATCGGCGCCCGAAAAGATAAACCGCGCCTGGCAATAACACGAAATTTTAGATAACGTGCAAGAAAAATTTACTATTTGAGCAGCTTTCCAAACAAACCCGAATATCTCCAGGTCATGAAAACACCGCTTATAAAAATTAGAACGGCCGGCGCAAATAGAAACTCCGGCATTTTTAGTATAAGCAAACAGCAAGGGGTCTATGCGGCGTGATCGAAAAAACAACACTCTCCCTTTTTCCTTCTCCGAAAAATCGGACGAGGCGACCGAAGCGGGAGATCGTCGCCGATTGGCGATCTCGCAAGTCGCCTGACCGACTAATTAACAAATAGAAACCAGCAAAGCTCAACTGAGTTTTCCGATTGGGAGAGTCCTCGCTTACGCAAAATCGTATATAAGCCAGGGCTCTCGGAATCGGAATCAGAAAAGAATCGCGCCGCGTATCTAGAAGCAGAAAGAGCCGCCCCGCGTATCTGGAAACAGAAAGAGCCGCAGATTCTAGTGAGTAGAAGAAGTAAGTGAGTGACTGTAAGTAAGTCAGTGACAGTGAGTGCGGAGAGTGAGATCCCAGAGTCATCGACACCGCCGACCCGCAACTCCGAGCGAATTACAGTGCCGCACCGGCCTCAACTGCCAGAATCAACATCACCGGTGTACAGCAAGTAGTAAGTCCACATCATTATATATACGGAGGTTCCACTTCTCGCGGGATAAAAGCTGACGTCGCGACTGATTTTCGGAGATATCGGGAAACGGTCAAAATAAACAAATATATAGATACAATCAAAATTCGGTTTAATTGGAAGGGCTACTCGCGGTGTATAACCGTCTTGGGTGGCAGCCGAAATTTTGAAAGGGCTACTCGCGGTGTATAGCCGTCTCGGGTGGCAGCCGAATTTTTTTGGAAGGGCTACTCGCGGTGTATAGCCGTCTCGGGTGGCAGCCGAATTTTTTGGAAGGGCTACTCGCGGTGTATAGCCGTCTCGAGTGGCAACCGAATTTCTTTTTTCATTTTTTCCCTAAACCACGTGGTAAACAAGGCTCAACATCTCCGAAAACGGTCGCGAAGCCAAGAAAATACAATAACAAAAGAAAATATAATAATATAAATTGAGTGTAATTGCATAAAATCGTTCAAGTGGAACCCCGGTAGAGAACTTCGCGAACGGGTAAAAAGGCCCAGCGCTACCGACGCAACGTAAAATTGCGACGAGCGGCAGCGCTCGCACTAACCGAAGCGGAGCCGACCAGGCCCATTGACGCCACCCCTCCTCAGACATTAGGAGACAATTGCAACAGCCACAATAACAATAAAAACTCCTGCAATATGCACACGAATCTATCGCACGCGCACTCACACTCACCGACGCATCCGCAACACACACACACTAACATACATTCCCACGATCACGCACACGTAGAAACACACACAGACGCACATACACACGACGATTCGTGGTATGAAGCTCCCTCCTATTCACCGATAACCCCCGATCCTCCCGCAGACACTCAATCCTCCCCTGCTTCGCCCGCGAACAATCCGCCGCCTTTACCTCCTCCTCGCTCTCCTTCCCCTCAACCTTCTACATCCGGGCAAGAACCCGCGGACGATGAATCCTCCGACTCTTCACGATCAACCACCCCTCCGCTCGATCCTAAATTCCAACATTTCCTCCTAATAGCCTCCACTTACAGAAAAGGAGATTCTAAAAAAATCCCCTTTATAATCGATCTTTTAACAATAGATCCTTTCGATCTCTTTCATTTGATATCCACCACCCTATCCAGAAAACTCCTCCCTGTCAAATTTCCTTATCTAGATGACATCCGTTTAGTCCCAGTTCCCCATTTTTACTCTATATTCTCCCCTAGTTCCGCAGAAATCCATGAAATTATAGAAATAGATCTAGAATGATTTCTATACCACGAATCGGCGCCTTACACATGCACCCGACACACTTACATCTGTAGAACCCCGCCGGAGGCCCCTCACACACACTCTCGCGACACGCATACATACATATATATATATATATTCCCCCTCTCTAGCCTCCAAGCGATGACCCTCCGCTTCATTGTAAAATTCGCGATCTCACATTCATCCACACGACAACACACCTAAAAATTGTAACAGTAAACACCCTTAAATGAATAAATTAATATTGCACGTATTATAATTTTTTCCTTTTAATTAAGACGACCTCTCATTATTCCACATCCTCAATTGATCGCACGGTCTCGTCCTTAGTCCTTAAAGTTAAATCTCTAGACTCAAAAAGAGACCGACGAGCGGGGCCTCATAGGATAGAGTAAGATCGGCATACGCCGTTGACCTATCCGTGAGAGCACACAAACTCGCTCGACTCTGCCGCAGCGGGATCGCCAATCCGCTGTGCGGAGATAGAAAGAGAAACGACAGCTCTCTGTTACTCCACCATAGCCCGACCGTAACCTTGGGCCAGGACGTAACAGTAGTACAAAATGAAATTCAGTTATCATTGGATAAACAGGCAGGCTACTGTTCATCCATTTGTCTATTACTATTATCATGAGAAAATAAATAAAGTAAAAAGCAGAAGCCTGTGTGTAATCAGTGATCACATACAACATAATACAATTGCAGTCCACACTTTCCAAAGTTACCTCATTGAAGATATTACGAGCACTGCTTCTACAGTTAAAAAATTAATTTATTTTACAGATGGTTCAAATAGTCAATATAAGAACAAGATAAATTTCCTTAATTTATGTTATCACAAGATTTTGGCATTGATGCAGAGTGGAATTTTGTTGCAACTGCACACGGCAAAAATGCTTGCGATGGTATTAGTGGCACCACAAAAAGAAAAGTTACAAAAAAGAGTTTACAATTGATGACTGATAATCAAATATTGACGGCTGAAAAAATGTCTACTTTCCGTTCGGAGAATTTAAAAAGAATTAAATATATCTATGTCCAAAATGAAGAAATATTAAAACATGAATTAGAACTTCAAATAAGATTCAAAGACTGTTTGCAAGTTAAAGGTACACGATCATTCCACCGTATAGTACTTATTTCTGAAAATAAAGTTAGATGCTTCAAAACTTCTACGTCAGTAAACTATGAAGAGTTAAGGACATCAAGAACTGCGCATCAAGATTCTGAGGAGAATCTTGTGAGATAATGTAAATAATTTTAACTATCTTTTTTTATGTTTCAGTAGAGAGAGAGAGAGAGAGAGAGAGAGAGAGAGAGAGAGAGAGAGAGAGAGTTTTATACATAATTAAGACATATTAAACAATACTTTTTTTAAAATTAAGTTTCTTAGAGATAATAAACGTTTTCAAACCTAAGCGGATGGTTTACATTTTCTCAATATTCTATATACAAAATCTCCACTATAAGTTACATCTACAACTCGAAGTTTTTGCTGCCAACTTCTCTTATATAGGACTAGAATTGAGCATAATTTCAGAATTTTACATGCTTGCCCACTGGAGATAATGGGCTTGGAATTATACAAAAAATGTGAAAATCGGCAAATTTTTAAGCAATTATATAAAAAAAAGTATTTAACTCTCAACAGACGGCGTGTTTTTCGGCACCTTAATTCGCCGGACATGGGTCGTTTTCGTCTTGGGCTTTTTATAAATATTAAATATTTCTCAAAAAATCTGAAACAATGTGTATAAACTCTTTAAACTGTCTATTTAAGACACCATCATTAAATTTAGTGAAAAAAAAGTTTTAATTCATAATTTTTAGCAAATATGACAACAAGAAAATTACTTTCTTCAAAGTAAAATTACTTTCTTTAAAGTAATTTTGCTCCAGACAAAAACGACCCATGTCCGTCCGTTGAAAGTTAAATCTCAAGTCTGAAACTTAGTCAGTGCTTAATTTTTATAGATATCTATAAAAGAAAAAATTGCAAAAGATTCTCTCTTTGCCTTCTTATTCAAAAAATAACATTTTGTAAAGCAATTTTTTTTAATGCTAATGTTCAAGTAAGAGACCAAATTTCATCTCTTAAAGTTCATTTTAGGCAAATAATGCACTAAACAAAACTTTTAGCTTGTTTTTTGCTGAAACGATTAATTTTTGACTGAACGTTCTAGGATAAATAGAACAGAAGATAATCAAATTTACATAAAGCTCTGAAATCGCTAAAAACTGCTGCTTCTGAGAAACAAAAATAGCCATCACGGAAAGAAAAAAAATATATTTAAGTAAAACAAGCTGGTTTTGGATTGTCAGTACATAGAAAATCATTTATTTAAAAATCACATAAATTAAAAATGGTCGGGCAACCAATTAATTTCTTTTTGGACCATTTTATATGGATTGACCCTTTCAAAAAGCGATATTTGCGTATAATAGCTACGGTGCGACTCGCGCAGTTCGTGCGCCACTTTGTTGCGCGTGAACTTGGCGCGAGGCACCACCGTGCCTCTTGATATACACATGTAACATGTTCAACTTGTAAATTTGTACAATTGAGTATTTTTTAAATTGAAATCTCAATTCTTACTTCATATGGGATGCTGGATTTGCATCCAGCCGGGAGGTCATATGTGAGAGACCCCGAATACTCACCTAACTAAGTTTTAAAATATTGCGAAAAAATCTGAAAGTTGAACGACAGATAAGGAAGGGAATTATAATGTGCTGAGAAGAAAAACGAGAGAAAGAGAAAGCGAGAGCGAAAGAGAAAGCGAGAGAAAGGGAGAAAGAGAGAGGAAGAGAGAGAGAGAGAGAGAGAAAGAGAGAGAGAGAGAGAGAGAGAAAGCGTACATTTATTAAGCGCTCTGGGATAAATCCCCTCAAGCGCACAAATCCCCTCAAGCGCACGAATCCCCTCAAGCGCACAAAAGAGAGAGAGAGAATGAAAGAGAATGAAAGAGTGAGTAGCAGAAAGTGAATGAGAGAATGAGACGGAATGAAAGAGAGTGAAAGAAAGTGAGAGAGAGTCGGAGAGAGTGGAAGAAAAAGTGAGAGAAAATGTAAAAGAGTGCGAGAGAGAGTGAAAAAAATGAGAACGAATGCGAGAGAAATTGAGAGATCGTGAGAGAGAGCAGGAGAGAAAGAGAAAGAGATTGAATTATTGATTGATGGAGACAGAAAGTGAGACAGAGTAAAAGAGATTGAGAGAGAGTGAGAGAAAGTGCGAAATAGTGCAAGAGAGAGTGAGAGAAATTGCGAGAAAGTGCTAGAGTCAGAGAGAGAATGCGAGAGAGAGTGAAAGAGAATGCCAGAGAGAGTGAGAGAGATTGAAAGAAAATGCGAGAGAGAGTGAGAGAGCGTGCGAGAGAGTGCGAGAGAGAGTGCGAGAAAGAATGAGAGTGAGAGAATGTGCGAGAGAGTGCGAGAGTGTAAAAACGTGAAAGAGAATGGGAAAGAAAGTGAGAGAAAGTGCGCTGGAAAGTGACAGAGAGTGAGAGAAGGTGCGAGAGAAAGTGGAAGAGAAAGTGGGAGAGAGTGAGAGAGAATGCGAGAGAGAGCGAAAAAGAGTGCGAGAGAATACGAGAGAAAGTGAAGGAGAGTGAGAGAGAATACAAGAGAGAGTGAGACAGAGTGAGAGAGAGTAAGAGCGAGTGAGAGAGTTTGCAAAATAGTGCGAAAGAGAGTGAAAGAGAGTGAGGAAGAATGCAAGAGAGAGTGAGAGAAATTGTGAGAAAGTGCTAGAGTCTGAGAGAGAATGCGAGAGAGAGTAAAAGAGAGTGCCAGAGAGAGTGAGTGAGAGTGAAAGAAAATGCAAAAGAGAGTGAGAGAGGGTGCGAGAGAGTGCGAGAGAGAGTGCGAGAAAGAATGAGAGTGAGAGAATGTGCGAGAAAGTGCGAGAGAGAGTGTAACAGAGTAAAAGAGAGTAAGAGAGAGTGAAAGAAAATGCGAGAGAGTGCGAAATAGAGTGAGAAAGAGTGAAAGAGAGTGCGAGAGAGAGTAAAAGAGAATGAAAAAGAGTGTAAGAGAGTGAGAGAGAGTGAAAGAGAGTGGGAGAGGAGTGAGAAAGAGTTAGAGAAAGTGAGAGAGAGTAAGAGAGAGTGAGAGAGATAGTGAAAGAGAGTGAGAGAGAGATGGAAAGAGAGTGAGAGAGTGAGAGAGAGTAAGAGAGAGTGGGAGAGAATAAGAGAGAGTGAGAGAGATAGTGAGAGAGAGAGTAGAAGAGAGGTGGAGAGAGAGTGAGAAAGAGTGAGAGAGAGTGAGAGAGAGTGAGAAAGAGTGAGAGAGTGTGGGAGAGAGTTGGAAAAAGAGTGAGAGGGAGTGGGAATAGAGTGATAGAAAGTGAGAGGGAGTGTAAGAGAAGTAGAGAGTGAAAGAGTGAGAGAGAGTAACAGAGGGAGTGAGAGACAATAAGAGAGTCAAAGAGAGTGTGAAAGAGTGAGAGAGAGATTAAGAGAGATGAGAGAGAGAGTAAGAGAGAGTGATACAATGAGAGACAGTGGGGGAGAGAGAAAGAGAGAGAGAGAAAGAGAGAGAGAAAGAAAGAGAGAGAGAAAGAGAAAGAAAGAGAGAGAGAGAGAGAGAGAGAGAGAAAGAGAGAGAGAGAGTTGGTGAGAGAATGTAAGAGAGAAAAAAGTCGCGAGATTTCAAGAGATAGAACGCAGCGAGGAGTAATCATTAATAAAACCACCACAAGGAACGTAAGTCAATAGAATTAAGTATATATTATATTATTAATTTCACAAATAATACTTTTATTATGTTTTAGGTTGTAACGTAAGTTAGTATATGCAAATTAGAAAACACCATTGGCCTAAAGGTGCTGCAAATGTTTATATTCTTTTCTTGGAAAAAATAAAGAAATAAATATTTTACTATTGTTAAGAAATTTCTCTTTTTTTACGCACTGTGATATTACTGTTTTTAAAAATTGTGTATATAACTGTGTTGTAAGTTTTCCGGATTTTGAGTATGTCACTACAACATTTGTATACATTTTAACATATTTATCAACAGGTTGTTGTACTTTTAGCCCGAACACACCTGTCGCTTCTTGTAAACATATGAATACATATCGTCACTTCCTATATATAATCCCGTAACTCCAAAACGCAAATTTTAGAGGAGAGCAGTTTAAAAGTATAAAGCTTCATATGTTTCCCTATAGTTAGGGATCTTTCGGTTTCAAATTTGTACCTTATTTATGAATTTTTTTTTTAATATTTGGTGACCATAAAGAACATGACTTTCTAAGTGCCATTATGCAATAAACTGAAAATCCCATATGTAACACTTATGTAATTATACGTAGGGAGTGACGATATGGTAATAATTTGCCAGACATAGTAATTGCATATTGTGCTGTGTATTTATTTTGAATAACAATTGCATTATAATATACAAAGTAATTGTATTTAAAAAAACAAAAAAAAAAAAAAAANAAAAAAAAAAAAAAAATTATCGAGACTCGAACCAACAGCGTTCTTACTGCTACTACTAGTCTAGCGCGCTAACGCTGCGCCACACGTTTTTCGATAAAACGCTCTCTTTTATATGTACTTATGTTGTTCAAAAATTTTTAATTGCAATTTTCTCGCAAACGCTTGAGTAGTGCGTCTTATGCGTTTATCCTGTAACACTTGGCATAGTGACCTATCGATAAAAAAAGTTTCAGTAAAATCGTTTGGTCACACATCGTGCTCTCTCCTTGTGAGTGCAAATATGAAGGTCTCGAGTTCAAATCCCACCCTTAGGAGTTTTTCCGATACCTTTTATCGAGTTAATCAGTTAATCGGCGAACTAAATCAGATCTCCAAAGATTAATTTGAGTAAAATCTCGAATTAATTCCCCTTTCACAAAGCGATGTTGTCAATGAGTATATATTTGTCCGTTTTCGACATATTGTATTTTTGCTGGAATTTATGACACGTGTTTTTGGCAACTTGTTGTCATGTTGCTCTTTATGTTAGTGATAAACCGTTGACAGCAAATACACAGCAAGTTGTCGGCAACACATGCTGAATACGTGTTATGTCAAACCAAAGACAAATGCCTGACTCACCTTGTTCTAAATTTGCTGAAAACTCAAGCGTTTTGTTTTCGGCAACATGACAGCAAAAACACGGACAGGTGGCTATCAGGGGTATAGTTGACGTTGTAGATATTCGAAAGAAAATGATTCACAACTATCACTTTTCTTCCTAATCTCAATAAAATATCTGATAAAAGCACTTCGCGCCAATGCGTGCAACAGGCAGCAACACGTATGGTTTGGTTTAGTTTTGTGCTCTTATGGCTTTGTAGACTATGATGAAACACGTTTGATTGACATATAACTGCTAGTTGATGTACTGTAATGAAGATCTGCAGCGCCTCCATCTCTTAACACACACACACACACACACACACACACACACACACACAAATGGGTCATTTTGAACATTTCATATTGACTACAAGACACAATTAATATATAATAATTTTTTATGAAATATACGACAAAAACAAATACATCATTATCTTTTTCTATCACCATCATGTTGTTCTTATGTTGTCAAAAACGAGTTATAAAGCAAAGAGTTTTCCATAAATAGAAGTCATTTTGTTGACAACGTAATAAGCAACAGTTGCTCTCCGTTTGCTCTGAATCTGCTGACACAAAATGCCTCAAATTTGCCTTCGTGTTGTGTACGTATGACTATGCAGTACGTTTGCAGCAAATATACAGCAACTAGTCGAAAATTTCTGCTCAGCCTTAAGTTACATGATTTTATAAAACATGCTTGGCTATCAGGGACGTTTCGCTATCAATACGTACGGCCGTACAGGTGATTGGATTTTTATTTAAATATAATCCACACAGATATCCATCCATTTAGACATCCATTAGACATCTATTAGATGTCGCATGGAGCTGTCGACGTCTAATAAACGTCTAATTGAGTTTTTGTTCTGTGTGGGTAACTTCCTGCAAAATGTGAAGTTAAAAGTAATATCATATATTTCACAATATTTAATCGAAGTTCTATAACACACAGGATGTAGATGTTACTGTAATTATGCTCTATTATTAAAATACAGCAACTAGTCGAAAATTTCAAATAATCAAATAATATACTGGAGAGTTTATATGAGATATTAATATTTAAAAAAATATGAATTCATGTCAAAGTAGACGCCGGAAGTCTTTTTTACAATTAGGGCCACAGAAGCAATCAAGGGTTTTGTTGCAAATGAGGCGATTTTATCAAAAAAGATGTTACGATGAACACAGCAGCGTAAGTCCGGAGAACAATTAATCCTATCGAGAGATATGACGGACAGAGATAATTTTGCTAATAATGAAACAGTGTCTTCTATCGAGTTAAATATGAATGAAAATATTTCTGACTAACTTGATACATGTCAAAAGTGAACAAAATCTTGAAGTCAATGATATATCAGTCGTAGATAATGATTGTAGTAGTACAATCAGTAATGACGTAAATTTAGACATTGTCAATCGGGAATTTCCAGAATCTGTAGCGTCAGCGTTCATAAAATGTAATCTGACTCATACACAGGGAAATATAATTTTAATGAGAATGTAAGGCCGATACGAGCCGTTCACAGGATGTTGAGCGGAACTTGTACGTGTATACAAATATATGTATACACCTATGACAAGTTCACTTGTAAATTTTTACAAGTGAGTTTTTTGAATTGAAAATTCAATTCTTAAATTCATACGAGATGCGGGATTTGCATCTCACATATAAAAGACCCCGAATACCCCCCTAACTAATTTTTAAAATATTGCGAAAAAAACTCCTCGGCCAGGAGTCGAACCTGGAATCTCCGGCTTGTACCAGCGGAACTTGTACGTGTATACATATATATGTATACATCTATGACAAGTTCACTTTTAAATTTTTACAAGTGAGTTTTTTGAATTGAAAATTCAATTCTTATACACGTACAAGTTCCGCTCAACATCTTGTGAACGGCTCGTATCGGCCTTACATTCTCATTGAAACTTTCACGAGCCTTTAAATATTATTTAATATAATTTTAAATACATTACGATCACATAAATGCCATATGTTTCTATCAAAAGATACAAGATCATTACTTAACACACCACGTGACAAAATTACAATTTGTTCAATGTAACCAGAACAATATCTTCATACTGGTTTCGAAAAAGGTATTAATAACATTTTGAAAGAAACTTCACCAAATGGAATTCCTCCCGTTCTTAAAATAGACTGGAGTACTGATGGCGCGATATTCAACAAAAGTGGGACAATGCAAATTTGGCCGATTCAAATTTCAATAAGCAATATAATTAACAGCAAACCTGAAGTAGTAGGTATTTATATGGAGAAAAAAAAGCCAAGTGACATTAACTTATTTATGGATGAATTTGTAACTGATGATATTGCAAGTTCTTGAAAGAGGCGGTATAACATTTAGTCATCAACAAATCCCTATTACACTGACAGCATTTATCGCAGATGCTCCAGCTCGTTCTTAGTTATTAAACCATTACACATCAAGTCATGCATGTGGAAAATGTAAAGTTTTCGGTATACGATATGAGCAACAAATGATCTTTTTAGGTACAAATCATCGTTTAAGAACCGATGAAGAGTACATTCAAATGACAGACAACGATCATCATAAGGGGACAAGCCCTTTATCCAAATTACCTATGGGGATGGTAACACAAGTTCCCGTTGACTATATGCACTTAGTGTGTATAGGAGTTGTGAAGAAATTGTTAATTGCATGGATTGCGGGCAAATATGGTAAAAAGGCTAAATTATCAGGCCGAAACCTAGATATAGTATCAAAACGGCTTGAACTTCTTTCCCATTATTGTCCAAGGGACTTCGCCAGAAAACCTAGGTCATTGAGCGATTATTCAAATTATAAAGCCACAGAGGGACGACAGTTTATTTTATATACTGGGCCTACAGTAATGTTTGGCATTATGGAAAAACAAACGTATATTTATTTCTTATTTCTCCATACAGCAATTTATACGCTTTGCAGTAACACATTTTCGAATATGTCTTTGTTATTACAGCGTGCAGAAGTAGCACTTAAAAAATTAGTTGAAAAATGTCAAGCTTTCTATAAACTTTCTTTTATGTCATACAATGTACATGCTTTGCTACACTTAGTGACAGATGTCAAACGCTTTGGTCCGCTAGACAATTTTTACGCTTTTAAGTATGAAAATAATATCCAATTATTCAGACGCATGTTTAAAAAACCCCATCAGGCTTTACAGCAATTTGCTCTCAGACGGGAAGAAATAAATAATTATGAGCGGAAAGAGCTTTGTTCCGCACACAAAAGTACAACAGGTATACAAATATTTGACAGGCATAGCGAAGGTCCTCTCTTAAGATTTTCTTCTAAACATTATCACCAGCACACAGATACAAACCAAAAGTATGTTTTTTAATGTTACTTTACTTGGCAACAAATGTTGTATTTTAAAAGACTCTTCAGTATGTGTCATTGAAAACATACTAAAAATGAAAAAAACATACCATTTTGTGGTAAAAAAATTCGAAATTGTGGAAAATTTTTATGATGTGAGTATTTCATCATCATCATTAGATATTTACAAATGCTCTGCGTTATCAAGCAATTTTTATGTAATACCTATTACTGATGCGGGCAAAATGTTATATGATGTTATATTGGAAAGTCATTGATGACGACAGCTCTAATTCCAGTAGTGATTTTGAAACCGATAAACCAGTTGCTGGTGAATACATTATATCAGTTCTTTTATAGAAACTACACCTACAGTAACAAGGAAACAGTGAAGGAGATATCAAAAGTAAAAAAGCAAAAACATGAATAAAACCATAAATTAAACAAATGTTATGTATAAATAAATAAATAAAATTAAACAAGTGTAAGGCAAATATTACATTTCTGTATTTTTGTCGTACAACAAAAATTTTAAGTTAAGTGGCTAATAGATAGGAATTTACAAAGAACTCTATAAGAATAAAATCTTTATCATAAGAAAAAAAAGTTAATAAAACTTTTGTCATAAGAAAACAACGCAGAAACGTAAATAAATTTAAAATTAAATATATACAAATTTAACTAATATACGTTTATTAATACATTGGTCAAGCGTATAAATTGTATTATATCACTAATCCTGTGAGCGCGATTTTTAAAAAATTGTTTGAAATAACAAGAATCTGTCATAAATAGATTTTATATCTCATTAATGCAGAGATAATTCTTTTAAAAATCAGTAATATTTGTACGCAGCAAAACGTTTAATAGCTGATGAGAGCAGTAAAAATTGCTATTAAAAAAGGTGATAAAAATGTTTATTATGGCATTCAAATAAAATTTTATGCATGGGGTTTAATATAATCTAATCCTAACTTCTTTAAATTTGTTTATTACAGTTTAATTGTTGTACATTTAAAGGTAGTGAGATTCATTAAAAAATGAATAACCAACGCAAAACTTACTTACATCGTAAACAAGTATTCTTTGGCAAAGCTAGAGTTGCTAAGGTTCAGAAATTGAAACAATTTCGCTTTAATCAGTAAATACTGTTAATACTATAAACTATCTTTTATTAATATGAACATTTATTACAGATATTGAAAAAAGTAGTAATTAAAACAATTTGTGGTAATAGAACAAAATATTGAATTTTAGAAAAGTTCAGCGTCCTACGAGGAATGTTAAAAAACCAAAGAGATATGTGACGACTTCACGTCAGGATAAAGCATCGCCAGTAAAAAAAACGTAGAAAAATCAATTAATCTCGATAAAGATGTCGATGAAATTCGCAATGCTTCAAACAACACTCCTACAGCGAATCTTCCAAGTCAGGAATCAGGAAAAAGTATCTACGTATTATAAATTAGCGGAACAAAGTGAGCGGAATCAATTAAACTTATCTTTATTATTTGTTGCTCATTTGTTGCTAACAAGTTGCCAAGGAAAAAAATTTGTTGCTCTGTTAATTTTTTTTTAAATTGATGTTCCGCTAACGGAAGTTTAAGTTAGCGTGACAATACTCCTATAACGACAAATCGTATGTAACAATGACGTTAACATTTGTTGGTTATTTGTTGCTCACAAACTATGCTATTCCCGCTGTTGTAACTTGCAAAAGTTAGTGTTTTTTTAAAAAAACCTGATGTTCCGCTAAACGAAGACTTAAGTTAGCGTTACAATGTCTCTATAACAACAATATCATAAGTAACCAAAACGTCATAATTTGTTGCTCATAAACTATGCTACTATTGATTTTGTTACTAGCAACAAAAGTACCAATACCATCGAAAAACCACCTAGCGTCCAAAAAGTCACAAAAGTAAATATATCAAATGTCCAAACATTTGTTTGCTCGCATACTAACAGTATCAAACTAATTCGCAAACATCTCAAATATTCTTAAATTACATGAAGATCTGACTTTTTTGCACGTAAGGCAGTAAAAAATAAATACTTTATGATAAGATCTCGTGCGCCGTACTCTACTCACCGGTACCGATCGTAAAAGAATCTGTTTGTTACCAAAAACTTGGTATCAAAACATTCGTTAGATATCAAAATGTANCATAAATGGTATTTGTTGCTAATCGTAAAAAATGAAAAATAATTATTTTACGCTGAAAACTCGCGCGCCGCGCTCTACAATCCAATACTATTTGATAATCCATTATTAATCAAGAAAAGAAAACTCGCTGACTTCGTCTTGGTATCAAATCAATTCTACGACATTGTACTATCAAAATATACCAAACTTGGAATTTGTTGCTACTCGTAAAATGAGAAAATTAATTATTTTACGCTGAAAACTCGCGCGCCGCGCTCTACAATCCATTATTAATCGACAAGAAAAGTGCTNGCTGGCTTTGTCTTGGTATCAAACCAATCTTAAGACATAGTANTATCAAAATATAAGAAATTTGGAATTTGTTGCTATTTGTACACTCTGAAAAATAATTATTTTACGTTGAAAACTCGCACGCCGCGCTCTACAATCTATTATCAATTGACAAGAAATGTGTTCGGTGGCTTCGTCTTGCTATCAAATCAATTCTAAAACATTGTAATATCAAAATAAACCAAAATTAAAATTTGTTGCTGCTCGTAAAATGAGAAAATTAAGTATTTTACGCTGAAAACTCGCGCGCCGCGTTCTACAATCTAATACTATTTGATAAGAAATATGTTTGCTGGTCTCGTCTTGATATCAAACCAATCCTAAGACATAGTATTATCAAAATATAAGAAATTTGGAATTTGTTGCTACTTGTACACTCTGAAAAATAATTATTTTACGTTGAAAACTCGCGCGCCGCGCTCTACAATCTATTATCAATTGACAAGAAATGTGTTCGCTGGCTTCGTCTTGCTATCAAACCAATTCTAAAACATTGTAATATCAAAATAAACCAAAATTAAAATTTGTTGCTGCTCGTAAAATGAGAAAAGTAAGTATTTTACGCTGAAAACTCGCGCGCCGCGCTCTACAATCCATTATCAATCGACAAGAAATGTGTTTGCTGGTTTCGTCTTGGTATCAAACCAATCTTAAAACATAGTACTATCAAAATATAAGAAACTTGGAATTTGTTGCTACTCGTACATTATAAAAAGAATTATTTTACACGAAAAACTCGCGCGCCGCGCTCTACAATCTTCTACCGATCGTCAAAAAATGTGTTCGCTATCACTTTGAGAAAAAAAGTTGTTGAAGTAACAAAATCGTATTTGATTGAACTATATGCGGTCATAGGTTTTGAATTAAATGTTTAATGTAAGGAGATATCATGTTTCAATAGATATGACCATTAGATTGTATCGAAAGACATATTCAATTGTTTTAACAAATCTACAGTTTGTTTAAATACAGATTACTCTTTGAATATAAGTAACACAATATTTTTCGCAATATTATAAAAATGAGTTAGGGATATACGGGATCTATCATATATGAGTAGTATGTGAGCACTTATGGCGCGTCAAAACAAACCCCCTCCACCTGGCCCCCTCACTACTTCTGGCGCCATTGCCCCACCAGGGTGGTTTTCCCCTCTCTTTGGGGCCACGCCCACTGGAGGGGATAGAAAAGTGACATAATTTATGACCCCATAAACTTTTTATAAATTTTTATAATTTTCTAAAAATGTGTATTTAAAATTTTTTTGTTGAAGAATTTGCGTGGGAGGAAAGTTCGAGAATGTTCTCGAGTAAGAATTCTTTATTAAAAGAGTATATATTTATTTAAAAATCCGTTTCAAAGCGTGGCTGGTACTGGCAATGGCGGCGTTCCGATGGTGTTGCCTCGTGCGTTCAAACGTGTATGAGAGCAAGTTGGCGTCGGTTGAGTGAGGAAGTGTAAGGGCGAGGGTGGCATCGGTCCCGAGAAAAATCAATCAGCGTCTGGGCACTTATGGCTCCCATTGAGCGAGGTTCAGGGGTAGTTGATGGGGATGATAGGGCCCCCAAGGAAGGACCAATGAGCGTCTGGGCACTTATGGCTCCCAATGAGCGTGAAGCATAGTTGAGGGCGTCTAGGCGAAATAGAAATCAAAATAAAAGCAGGCGTAGCAAGACTGTGACTAGAAAGTCGGGGTTCTGATGTAATATAAAAAATAAATGTATGTGTCCGGATTTTTTCTGAACGATTTTTATCTGCGCAAACTTGTACGTGCGGGTTGACACGTGCGTGCCGATGAGAACATAATTTTTTTTGAAGACAAAAAACGGTTTATGACTCGGGACCGTTAAACCTGCGCGTACTTGTGTGCGCGAGAAACTTCGAAAAAATTCTACGAGAGTTTTCGATGGATATTCAATGTAGAATAAAATGTTTATAAAAATGTCCATTAAAAAAATTGTTTATTGTTTTTTATACGCATATGCACTNATGTGTGGGTAGCTACGACACGAGGTAAATGCAAAATAAAAATTATGTGTCGTACGCGTATGATATATAGAAATAATTTGTAACTTTTGAAAATAATTGTTAATCTACCGTTTAAACAAAAGTGGTGGTGGTGGTAAAATAAGTTGATGCTCATGCGCACAAGAGGGTAAAATTGCTATAAATAAAGCAATGTAAATACATTTTGATCATTATTCTGTTGCAAACAGTTGCGGCTGGCGCTTGAAATATCTTTTTACGTTGTAAACATTGGTTTAAAAGTGTGTAAAGTGAAAAGTGCAAAGAAATGGTGGTGAATAGTGAAAAAGAGCAAGTTGAATCTAGTTTAAAATCGTGCATGGGAATCATCAAGAAGCAAAATGAGAGGCATGAGATGCTGCTTTCCACCGTGTATGGATTAAATAATTCTCATACAAAGAGAATTCAAGTAGGATTGCTCTCTGATGTAAAGAACGGATTTTTTTATCCTGCTATTAAATTATGCGGAAATGGAACAAATATCATATGGCTCGATGCTGACGCGTGGAAAAAAATGCAAGATACCATGCCGTTAATAAGTCTGTACTTGGACGGAGGGAAATACAAGACAGAGCCGATTGTAATAAATAATAATAT
>NW_018021622.1:0-15718 GCF_002006095.1 Pseudomyrmex gracilis
GAACTATAAAGTAGCAATCCAGTGTAAAACTCCCGAGGAACACAAATAGGCCCTCGACCGTGGGGCTCCCAGAAACGGTCTAGACCTCTGTTTGTCCTAGGACGTGACACAAGATATTCCTTAAAACGTTTATTCAAGTCCCGCCTTTTTTTTGACTATAAGTCTAGAGGGAGTCTTAAGACTAAACTTAAGGCGATCTTAAAAATAAGTTCAACCTATGAATACGTACTGTGCCTAATTAAGCCGTTTTCAAACATCTTGTTTACTTGCTTATTTACCTCTTGCTTATATTTGTCTAATAGTCGGTACGGTCGTACGTTTATCGGTCTGCTATCCGTCTTTGTCAAAACATAATGCAAGACGTCATTGGTGTAGGTCAGTATCTCTTTGGAGAGATGAAACACGTCGCTATATTTCTTGCAATTCTTTTTTAATTTCTTTTCTTCTTCTTTATTTAAGTGTTGCATACGTAGTAAAACTTTTATTATTTCTTGTCGCTTTATTTCTGATTTTTCTATCTTTATTGTTGCGACTTATGCTTCTGCGAGTCTGTCTGTAACTTTGCTAACAGTACCATCGGCATGCGCATGTTCACCTCTTTTTCAGTAGTATATACTGTTACGCGGGGGTCACCGCGTATGTGTCGCGGGAGCCGCGTGAACGGCGTGCGATCGGCGCGACTGTCGGTTACCGGGCGACGACGGTTTGTTAAAAAGAAGAGAAGAAGATAGAAGAATCGCGACCGCGGAACTGTCAAGACGCGTCTCGTTGATTTGTGTAACGGGCAATTAACGCTGTATTTATAACGTAATAAAGTGTGTTCATAAGAAAGTGCGCCTTTGTCATTGCCGCGTCCGCGCACGCGAGTATCGGCGTCTCTCGAGAACGGCTCCGCGCCCCGCGGGCGTAACAATACTATGTTCTCGGGTTGCACTAAGCAGATCCCGATAACACCGGTTGTGCTTCTCTCGCTGACACAATACCTACATAGTTTACGCTTGTAAACTCTCGTGTTATTGTTCTGCGTCGCTGCAGTAAGGTTATCGCGTGATAAAAATATAGAATTACCGACTCCTTTCCTATAATTACTTTT
Source organism: Pseudomyrmex gracilis (assembly GCF_002006095.1). NCBI lineage: Eukaryota > Metazoa > Arthropoda > Insecta > Hymenoptera > Formicidae > Pseudomyrmex > Pseudomyrmex gracilis. The sequence continues at coordinate 1,094 of NW_018021622.1, forward strand.
TTTTCTTTATAATGCGATAGTGATATTTTTCAAGAAAATCATTCCTTAATATTCCGTAGTAAGTAAGTGATCGGAAAATCGGTTTTTACTACGTAAATCGGATATGTTACTTTTTTATCTTTTACCTGAATGATCGCGTGTCATGTTCCGACATTTTTTCCTTTCCCTTGTTTGCAATGACGTTAAACTACAAGTGCGTCGTCTGCAATGACGTTAAGCGAGTAAACATTTTAGTTGTAAGTCAGTATAATTGATTTTTATAATTACTAGTTTTGCATGCATTATTATTCAGTAACCTTGCGCTAATTATATTTTTATTATCATTTTTAACACATAGAATATCTCTGAGTAACGTAGAAATAATATTAAGCCGTTTTAAGCCACAATAAAACTTGATTGGTCGTCTTCCTAGTTTTAAGTACTCTGATTGATCAAATCCAAATATCTGTTATTTCAAACTGTAAAGCACGTAACAATCGTGTACAATAAGTTCCGGTTGAAAATTCACTTTTTAAATTATTGTTTAAGGTAAAAGTAATTTTATTGGTCAGTCAGTCTAGTAAGAAACATTCTGATTGGTTGAAAATTTTATAGCTTGTTGTAATTCTTTTACCCTCTGTAAATAATGTTCTGCAGTTTTTTCTCAAAAAACTGTTCGGAAAACAAGTCTAAAAGCCACAAAACAATCTGATTGGTTGGGAAATTCCGTTCTCTTGCTGAACAAGTAGCAACTTCTAATACCCATGAAATATAGAATCAAAAGAGAACCGCGAACAAGGAAAAAACTTTTGGCCATGAAATGAATATTTGGTAGCGTAACTCATGTCGGTACCAGTTATCGTTAATAACTTGTCGTTCATAGTCGACAGTATTATCAGTATCATTGTTTCAATATATCTAAACATTTAACAATGTCGGTAAGTTACCCACTGTTAAATATCAGTGTTTCAAGCAAGTTACCAAAAAGCACGAGTTACCGCTACGGTACTACTACCGGTGTCAGTAAATTACCCAACTAAAATCAGAACCACGCATCATAACAAAAGTTGCAAAATTAATAACACTAAAAGAGATAGAAGCAAACAATTTTCACCATTCCAAACTGCAAAATACTGACCTAGTTTCAACATCAAAATAATTGTTATTAACAATTGAATGTTTAAATAATTAAAAGTATTAATTTACAAATATATGGTATTTTGCAACTAAGTAATAGAAACACAAATCTGAAAACCATTTTTCACTAACTTTTACCGTTTCTAAGATAATCAAATTGTTTACTTTCACTATCTTTTATAACTAGCAAGAGCCTAAAATGAAGGTACTTACGTAATCAGTTTCCGAATATCTCTTGTAGTTCACGAGATACACGCATGTATTGAAAACCACTATATCCTAAGTGCAGTAGAATATTAATATACGTACTATATCTATATTCATTACTCTTAATTCTTTCGGATTCTAAGCGATTTTGGACACTTCTCAAATACAAAGTTTAGCACGGATAAATCTATATATAAAGCTCGTTCTACATTAATCGCAAGCGCAAACGCAAGGTATAGATCTCGTAGAATTGACCAATCACGCTGGTCAATTTGCTGATTTGACCAATACAATTAGTCAAGTCTACAAAATCTGTTCTTTGCGTTTGCGCTTGCATTCAATGTAGAACAGGCTTAAGAAAGGACCTTTTGCGTATTTTCACACGTATAAAAAATATGTCTATATATATGCCTAGTATAGAAAGTTCCATATATATAAGTTCAGCACCTCTTGTGTGCAATCCAGTACCATAAGAGCATATATGTAATACTTCTATATCGCTAGTACGGTGCCGACTTGAAGCCAAAACGTTATGGTGCAGACAATACAGTAGCTTCTCTCTCGCGCAAGGTACAAATGCTTTGTGCGCATGCGGTGAACATTCAAGCACGCTTGGTCATTTCTCTTTCTCGCGTTCTTTCTTCGCGTTCTCTTACTTTCCAATGCTTTGTCTCGCTCGCACTCGCTTAGTAGACGCGCCTGCGCATAATAACGCTCGACTATCTGTGCCCATATTTGGACTTCGTACGTCTTTCTTTCTCGGGCCTCGGGCTTCTCATTGCGAAGATACGCGACTAGCAATATAAAAGAATTACATATTTGCATAAAAGTCATTGTAAGTATAGCATTAGCATCAAGTATACCAAGCGTATGCGTAGAATGTTTTCACAACATTCAGGCGTTCTTCAAGGTTACGCCGGCACCGTTCTAATACGACAAAGAAAAGCCGAAACCTTTCTCTGCCGAGGCGAGAATTCCAAAGTTATCGCGCTCTTAAGGTTAAGCCGAAGCAAGGCGCCGCGACGTCGCCAGCTAGTTATCTTATCTGTAAGCGCAAATACAAGTCTTTTATGTTCTGCCGAAACAAGATTACCACCGTTATCTTATCCGCACGACATTCCTAAGCCGTGGGGAAAATTCCGTTCTCACTGCAGCGGGACTTCCCCACCGTAACTACGTTCCTGTTGGCAGGCAATAGTTCCCACTCTTATTTGCAAGGGCTGAGTCTCCACCGCGCACGTTTCTCATTGGCTACCTCTAGCTCCCACTGTGGTTCACGGGGCTGTGTCCCCATTAAGCAAACCGAGTATAAAATGAGTGTTTTAGAGCTCGGAGCGTCAATTGGAATCATTTTTTAACTCAGTTCATTTCAAATCCTTGTTTGTGTAGGCGCAGTAGCCTCCTAAGTCTTTTTCCGGTGAAGCACTTGAGTAAAGAACCGCCCTGAAATATAAGACTCGCAAATAGAGTTATAATCAATATTTTCCAAGTCATTTATTTAACTTTGGTCTGAATATTTTCATTTGTAAGAGATTTCTGCTTCCGAATTATTCGGGTTCACGATAATTCAAGTTTGTAAGTAACTAAAGGCCAATTTTTTACCCAGGTTGGAGCGTTTGTGTAAGAAAACGGACCACCAATCTTCTCACATCTGGAAGAAGCGCTTGTATAAGGAAGCGCACGCTTTTACATATTTCCATCAATCCAAACAGCTGAGTGCGCTTGAGTAAGACAGCGAACTTTCTGCTTCTATCAAAGTAAATATCCAATCTTGAATCTTGGCATCGTGTAAATTTTAACCTAATCCAACGTGTTCTGCAGATGCCAAGGCGGAATAGAAAAGGCGTTAGAGGCGGTCGTAAAATACAGCTGAGAAAGTTAGGTAAGGAATATCATACAGAGGGAAAAGCAGACTTCTTTAATTTATCGAATAACTGTAATTATTTAGACTCTACTTCAGGTTTTGACCAATCAAACATTCTAAAATCAGCCTCTCGTTATACACCCAAGTTTCTTAGTAATGTAGAAAGCGTTATACAAAGTGTTAAGTCTGTCGCTATTAACTCTTATTTAAGTAATAGCGGCCCTCGTGTAGAGAAAGTAGAAAAACTTCCGTACAAAATCAATATTTGGAAACAATTACATGTCGTAAATATACCCAAGACATGTTATTCGAAAATTATACCAAAGTCAGATTCGCGATACGAAGCATATGTCACTAAATCTTGATTCAAACCGGCAATCATAGAATATCAAGTCATTTAGTCATGTAATATTCCGGAATCAGATCCTTGCTACAATAAGTATATTGTAAAGCGCCGACAAACGTTGTATCCGCTAACTTTTCTATAGTTTTTTGTTATTTATTAATGCGTTGCAATCATGTAAACAACGTTATATTCCTGTATTAAATGTGTAAGTTAAACGCAATTTCTTGATTTTCTCCAACGATATAACCTGGACAAGTGCAAACGGGTAGTTGCTAGTATCCGCGTTTTAAACGAACAGATTATAACAAATGCTCTCAGTTCGTAATACTAGTGCAATCTTTTCCGAATTGCGGTTACTGTGACAAAAACGCGTTATAATTCAGAGAAATTCCAAGAAACACTAAAGTGCTCCCTGACCGTAGAGCATCCTGAAACGGTCATCAGCTCTTGGTAATCCAAAAACGTAACACGCGTTGACTTTTCCGATTACACGCGCGGTATGCCCCGTTACTTCGGTTACCATTTTAACTTTTCTAATAAAGGTTTTCCTTTTAGGTAGGTAACTTTTATTAATGATATAGTAGCTCCCGTATCGTTTAGTAATACGGCCATACCAGTAGTATGTGGGAACTTATGGCGCGTCACAACAAACCCCCTCCATCTATTCTTCCCACCACTACTGGCGCCAGTTTCCCGCCATTTTGATTTCTCCTTTCCGTCAGAAGATTCTGCCACATTTTTTGTCTAGAAACCACGCCCCGGTGGAGAGGTTAGATAGTTGACATGATTTATACCTCTTTTTTAAATAAATTGTTTATAAAGAAGATGTTGCAAATAGTGTATAAATATATGGTGGTAAATAATATGGGTGTAAGAATGGGGAAGAGAAAAGTGAGGGTGTAATATTTTATGAAAAAGAAATCTGGATTGAAGCGTAAGTGCTGGTCCGATGTTGTTGCTTTAAGCGTTGGAACGTGTATAAGGGCTAAAGCTAAGCGTGGGTAGAAAGTAAGAGAGTAGCTGTAAGTGCGAAGGATGTCGTTGGGCCCCGGGAAAAAGCAATAAGCGCGTGGTACAATATGGCTCTCAATGAGCGAGGTTCAGGGATAACTAGATCTAGTGTTAGGATTCTGGGAAGAGGCCAATGAGTGCCTGGTGCGTTATGACGCGTCACAACAAACCCCTACCAGCAAGCGTCTCTGGTTCCGACCAAAATAGTCGGTGGGTCCGGTTGAAATAGAAGTAGGGTTTGTATATCTTTGACGAGAGGTGACTTTTTTGCGGGGCCTTTATTTGAATAGGGGAAATGGGTATATGGCTCTTGTCATGTAATAAAGAGTTTCCCGCGATTATGGAATGATTTCTTACTGTTGAGATCAGGAGAGTCGAAGAACTTGGTGATGAATAAGATTCTTATAGGGAAGTTATCTCTTACAATAAACATAGGATATTTAATTTTTTTATTTATTAACTGGATAATAGGTACAAATTGTCTTATCACACAGGCTTTATGTCCCATAATTTCTGTCAACTCATTGCTGGTTGATTCCGCGGAGATTTCCTTTTTTAAGCATTTTTTTTAAATAAGTGACACTGAAGCTTTCGTGTTATACAATAATTCTGCTTTTCCACGTTTTGTTTCTTTACCTGGCATTTTTACGACGTCCAAACCTGCTTGCATAGCGATTACCTCCGTAATCTTAAGCTCTGCCACCGTTATGGCCTTTTTCTTTTTGTTGCTTCTATTCTCTCTATTTTTGTATGAGTCGCTGCTGTTATTTTGGGTCTGTTTTTTATTATGCTTTTTATGTGATGTATCCTTTAATTTCTTTCCTGGATACTTCCTGTTTTTTTGTCATTCAAGGCCCAGCAATTTTCCTTAAAATGTTTTGCTTTTGTGCAATAATTGCAGTATTTTTCAACGGCATTCATTTTGTTGCTTGCTTTGGGCAATGTTATTTTGCTTGCGCGGCCGAAGTGTCCGTGCTTTCCGCATTTAAAACACGTATCTTTATTATATTTTCCTTTATTTTGCGAATTCTAGCTTCTTATTGAACTGCTGTGGAGTGCCGTCATCTTCTCCTCTGGGCTTGCAGCGTTTATGGTTTCTTGCAAAGTTAGTTTCATAAACGAATTATTACTCTGATTTTGCTCTTCAGTTCTATCTGGAATTGCTGTAACGCCTGTTTCTTAATTGTATTCATAATTATTTGCTTTTTTTTCGATGGTGTGCCCCCTACCTTTCACCATGGCTTCATATAATTTCATGGCGATTTGACTTACTTGTTGCCCATATACTTGAGCGTTTTTGCCATTTTTCTGTTTCAACCCATTAAAATCTATTTGCAGCTGCGTAACGCTTTTCTTTGAGGCATGGTTTTTTGATTTCCTCTCTAAGTTGATCAAAATCGCGAACATTTTTTGTCTCGAAATTTAACAACGCTTGTCCGCGAAACTTTGTATACAACACGGCTTGTAAGAACGCAGGTTCGTCTAACGAGTTAATTGCCCCTACTGCGTATTCGTACGCAGTCAAAAACTCTTTTATTTGTTCAACCGACTTTCCGTCAAACGTCGGTATTATATTTATTGCATCTTTTAATTGTAGCTGGTTTACAACGTAGTTGCGAATATCATTGTCCGTTCGTCCGTACGTAACGTTGAGCTGTTTGCTTTGTCGCGTTTGTATATTTTGTTGTACAAACGTACCTGCTTTGTGCGTTCTTTCCCCACGTATCTCATTCACGTGTCTGTCTATCGCTTCTACCCGCGCATCTAGCGCCACGAGTGACCGTAACATTTGTCGCATTGTTGTAACATTATGTCGCAGAATTTGTTGCAATGTATCCGTAAGTGATCCACTCGGCCCTGAGTCCTCTGTACCTCCGGACCCTGGTCTTCCGTTTTGTTATATATTTTACAAGTTTGCAATTTTTCTATCAATTTTCTCGCGAGCTTAACCAATGTACATTGTCTGTTGCTCGCGCCGAATTATCTACAACGGTAAAAAAAAAAAATAGAAATCGCTCGTGCTGTAAAACAATAAAAAATATATTAAAATTTGCAAGAGTATTGAGGACTTCCTGTGGTTCGTATTATAAAATTCAATTGTGTTGAGTGATGGGCTTCTGTGAACCAAATGCAGAAACTTAGGTGCACTAATAAAAACTGTATATGTGTCTCGAAACGTTTCGACTTTTATTTAAGTTATCTTCTGTCAAATGAGCTATATAAAATACAAATGATTTTACAAAAAAATTCTTCAAACGGTACATAGGACATTAATTACAATTTGGTGGAATAATATAAAACAACGTTCTTATCAAAATAACAATTAACACTTCAGCATCAATAATATCTATTACTTATATCGTTGTGTCGTGATTGAGTGTAGACACGAACTGAGAGATAAGGTGATATGTTGTCATAGATATTGAAAATTTAGTCACGTAATAAAAAGTAGTCAAAGATTATCAATAATCGGTAAATAAGCCTTATCTAATAGTTTGGTGTCTGTCATAATGTTTCAGCTATTTTGTTTTTGTAATTTAATAAATATCATTTCTGAGGTCAATCGTTTAAAATAATTAGGTTCATTGTCCAATATCTTGACAGAATTCCAATTAAAAAAATGTTTAGTATTATTGACATGTTCTGCCAACACTGAGGACTCCGAATTTTTCTTAATACAATTTTTGTGTTCGTTAATTCTAGTAGCAATCTTTCTTTTAGTTTGTCCTACGTAATTTGAATTGCATGAATTGCATTCTATCTTGTAAACTACGTTCTTACGTTCTGCTGTGTCATAAAACTGGTACGATCATGTCATTAGTAAATAGAGCAATTTTAGTGTTTGAACCGAAATTCCAACAAAAAAATTTGCAATTTGTCAGTAATATTTTAATTGAAAACCATTATCCGTTAGACATCATATTTAAGTACATCAACAAAAGAATAAAAACATTATCAATGTCATTTAACACACTAAATAATCAAGAAATGGAACCATTAAGATTCTTTGTAATGCCTTACATTTCCGCGGATATTGATCGACTCCATAATTTTCTAAAAANTAATAAATTTAAAGTAGCATACAGAAACATATCACAACTTAACAAATACATTAAAACACAAAAAGATCCGATCCCTACAGCAGAACGTAAGAACGTAGTTTACAAGATAGAATGCAATTCATGCAATTCAAATTACGTAGGACAAACTAAAAGAAAGATCGCTACTAGAATTAACAACCACAAAAATTGTATTAAGAAAAATTCGGAGTCCTCAGTGTTAGCAGAACATGTCAATAATACTAAACATTCTTTAATATTTAATTCTGTCAAGATATTAGACAATGAACCTAATTATTTTAAACAATTGACCTCAGAAATGATATTTATTGAATTACAAAAACAAAATGCTGAAACAAAAGCTGAAACATTATGACAGACCCCGAACTATTATATAAGGCTTATTTACCGATTATTGATAATCTTTGACTACTTTTTATCACGTGACTAAATATTCAATACCTATGACAACATATCACCTTATCTCTCAGTTCGTGTCTACACTCAATCACGACACAACGATATCAGTAATAGACATTATTGATGCTGAAGTGTTAATTGTTATTTTGGTAAGAACGTTGTTTTATATTATTCCACTAAATTGTAATTAATGCCCTATGTACCGTTTGAAGAATTTTTTTGTAAAATCATTTGTATTTTATAAGCTCATTCGACAGAAGATAACTTACATAAAAGTCGAAACGTTTCGAGACACATATACAGTCTTCATTATTGCACCTAAGTTCCTGCATTTGGTTTACAGAAGCCCATCACTCAACACAATTTAGAAATATATGTCAAATAAGGTCAATATCGAGCAGTGATATTGGATGTAATGTGCAAATTGACCTAATATTTATAATACAAATATACAAAGCAAAACGTTTTGACATACACAGATGTCTTCTTCAATCGCAATATACGAATTATAGAATGTGGCTGTCATTGTCGTGAATGGGTAGATGGACATACCTTGCAATGGTGTCACATAATAAAATAAAACTAAAATATAAATATAAAAATGTAAAATTAATATCACGCACAAAAATTCACTATAAAGTATACGTCAAAATGAACTTACAAATCAACAGTAAAGAGTCACATGCTGGACAAAGTCAAGAGACAAACATATTTATACAATTAAAGAATCTTTTCCGGCTCTGTAGTTTCTAAACTAATAAATATATATTCGGTCATTGGAGCCATTCGCTAGGTGTTGTGCGGAAATTATACGTGTATATATNTCCATATATACGTGTTCACATGTAAATTTTTACACGTGAAATTCGAATTGAATTAACAATTCTAAAATTCATATTGGATGCTATACTTGCATCTCTTATATGAGAAATCCCAAATACCCCCCTAATTGAAATTAAATTTATATTGCGAAAAAAAAAACTCCTCGGCCAGGAGTCGAATCTGGAATCTCCGGCTTTCCGTGCCGTCGCCTTTCCTATTCGGCCACCGAGGCACTTGGAGTTTTTCTCGCAATATTCATATATATATATTCGAACAACGCCATCTTCCTCCAGCGTGAATTAAACAATTAAAGAATCTTTTCCGGCTCTGTAGTTTCTAAACTAATAAATATATTTTGGGTCATCTTTAGTGTTCAAAAATTCATAGGTGTAAAAAGAACTGAGTCTATCAATAATGCATAGCCGCTAACAACAGATAATACTACGTCTCGAGAATAACATCCCGAAAACATAACGCAAACTAATAACCAGCGCAACGGTCGAGTTGTCAGTCTATCGGTGGCCGTTGAAGTGACAAAACAAAGTTTTTAACAGATTTCAACTTTAACCAGCCATGTTGGTTATTCCTAAGAATGACTAAAAATACAACAGTCAAAAACCGAAAAATAAAACTGTTTCAGACTTCGGCCAAAACGCTTGATTACTTCGGATATTGACTAGTCAATCCTAAAAATACCAGGACTTTGAACATTGACGCTAACATATAGTACACATACCCACACACTCACATCCATTCACCCACCCACTCACACACACACTCTCTCTCTCTTTCTCTCTTTTACGTGAGTATTCTGATTGACGTGCTTCTTTCGTGCTTTGTGTCTTGAGTCAATTTCTGCTGTTTTATGCCTTCGGGGCCTTTGATTTTCAGAGAAGCTTATTTTTTACGTTATTTGCTTGTTCCACTTCTGTTTTTCGGCTGAGTTCTCTAGTGATCTTGTGGGATTCTGGGCCATTTTTCTTTTTTCTAAGACTTCTCACCTGTCTGTAACGGCCTGTCCACCTCTGGTGCGCATGTACTCAACATGAGGAAGGGAAATACAACAACAAATGGTAGACGCAACGATTGTAGTGGCCTTGGAGGCCGCGTGAACAGAAACATATTTAGAAAAAAGATATCTACGTCATCTGCATTATCTGAAAATTATTTAGTATTTCTTTTTGTTTTCTTTATTAAGTAAACATTATTAGTATTATTTGTATCTACTACTTGTTTATTCTTTATTAATATATTAATTTACATCACCACACGCGCCTACCATAATTCCGCCAACCTTTCTTCTTATAAATCCGACCGTTTCGCGTACCGATCTATAATTCAAGCTGCGGAAATATAGCATGTAAGAACGCGCGTGAACCAGAGAAGATTTGTGCCCGTGCGACACGGCACAGGTGCGTGATACAGCGCACAAACAAGAGCGTTCCGCACACCGACCCCGGACGGACCGTAGGCCGCTCCGGGGTATATAAGCTGAGCGATTTCGGCAGTCGGGACTAGTTCCTTTTCTGAACTCTTGAGGCGCTGTCTCAAGAGCGATCCTTCCTGAAGCCGAGGCGTTGTATCGGACTTAGAATCCTCCGGTCGAAGCGTTGTCTTGACAAGACCCGGTGCTAGAGGCGTTGTCGTGAACACCACTTCCTGGCCATCCGGTCAAAACGTTGTGTCGACAGAACCTGATGCGAGAGGCGCTGTCTCGAACATCATCTTGACCGTACGGATCGAGGAGTTGTCTCGATCCTCTCCGGCACTTCGGTGCACAACGTCTCCGTCGGCTCCACGAGCTCGGAGATTCAATTAGCCGTTGTCACTGCCACACCTACAAATAGTCGTTCTCACGACTCAAACGGCCGGTGTAATCGCTACCAGAAAACAGTCGTTCTCACGACTCAACCGGCCTTTTTCACGGCCCGGAACATCTTCAGTGTAAATATGTCCCGCGTGAAAATATACCCCGTAGGTTTAAGTTTAGTTATAAGTCCGTCGCGCCGAAATTTGTATTACCCGTGCCGATTTTACTACCAACGCAATACAACTCCGCATCGATCGTATAATCCACGCGAATCATTCCACACCAAAATCACCGCGACGATTAGTCCGAATCTGCTGCGTTAAATAATCGATGTAAATACTATCATTAAGTGAATAAACCTGATTTACCTTTCAGCATTAAAATAACCAAGTGTCGCAATTTCACGTCTTCCTCTCCCCGATCCTTGGCGCCGACCGAGCTGCCAGTAAAGAAACGGTTGACAAAAAAACGCAACTAGAATCAGCATTTAGGTACTGTAAAGATGCATTTCTCGAGATTGCCACAACTCTTACTTGTTTCCTGGATAAAAGAGTGATGTGCAATGCAGTTAAAGATAAAAAAATTGAAGACATTAAGACAACTATCTGTGATCTGATAGAAAATCAAATGCGTATCAATACCTTAAGCGTTAGTGCTTCTGCGTCTGCGTCTGGAACATATGCATTCGTTGCATCGGGACGTCAGCCAAGAGTTCAGATTTTGAGTGGTCCCACTTTTGACATTTCTACCACAACTGCCTTTACAATCTGCCGGATGACAATAATGCAGCAATTAACAACAAAGTACAGCTCTTTACGGGAGACGAAAGAAGCAGTTTGTAAAATTTTAAAGCCTTTAGACTGTGCACTGAAAGGTAAAAAAGTCACCAACACACGCAGCAACAAAATTAAAATTGAAGCAATCTTTCTTAACATTGGTAAAATAAAGGCTTATCCGGCTCTTGTGAGGGAAGGTCTAAGGGTAGTTGAGAACGTGAAGCTAATCCGCGGCTAATCGTACACGGGGTTCCAGCACTGATGACACTTAAAAAAATAAAAGAAGAATTGATTGTGCAGAATCTTGACGGGGTGCTAGATGCGGACTTGATAGTGGTTTACGTCTACCAACATAGAATTGGTTGGAATTACACAAATTGTGTATTAGAAGTTACACCTAAATTGCGTAAAAAACTACTTGACAATGAAAGGATCTATTTAAGATATGCAGCCTGTCGCTTTGCAAACCACATCAGAATAGTGCAATGTTATAATTGTTATACATTCGGACATATTGCCAAGAATTGTACAGCAACTGCTATCTGCGGACACTGCTCTGGTTCGCACGAACTAGGTGAATGCAGAAACAGAGAGCTGTCTCCTAAGTGCTGCAACTGCAGCAGATACACGAAAAATATAGCAGTTAACAATGCGCATTTTGCTTTTGACACAAAGAAATGTCTTATTCTGTGTAGCAAAATAAGAGAAAGAATTTCTAATATTAATTATAGATAGTACACATACTGAATATGAGGATATAAGCATTTGTCATGTTAACTGTCGATCTCTAATAGCACACTACGACGAGTTTAATAACTTTTTTGTTGACTCTAAATATTACATAATTTGCTTATCGGAAACCTGGCTAAAACCTGAAATTTCGGACAGTATGATCACACTTCCAAGATATTCAATTCTCAGATGTGATAGAACCAAACGTAGTGGTGGAGAAGTCGATATTTATTTGCGCAATTTCATGGTATGATATATTAAAGCTGTCAACCACTAATGAATACTTTTGTAAACCAGAATATATCATAGTACGGATCGGCTTTGAGCAAGCATCTGATCTTCTTTTAGTAGTAGTCTCTTGACTTCCTAATTGTGGCTACTTACAGGAGTTTTAAAATATGTTCCTGGATCTGCATATAGGCTTTCGTTATTCTATTATCTTCGGTGATTTCAACGTAGACATGACTGTTAAAACGTACAAAAGTATGCAATTGTTAAACTTTATTACATCCTCTAATCTACATCTTGTGCCTTTTGGAACAACGCATCATCTGAAAAATTTTGGTACTTTTATAGATTTATGCATTATTAATGATGTAACTAAACTAAAAAATTTTACTAAGATGGAAGTTTCTTTCCGTTTCTTTTCATGACTTGATTGAGGTCACGTATGATGTAAGCATCAGACGTCGCACTCCTAGAACAATAAAATGTAGAAATTTCAATGACTTCAATTTGCAGGCTTTTACATTGGATATAAGCAGACATAACTGGACGAACTTGTTAACATCAGACAGTATGCAAGATAAGGTGGACAGTTTAAATACTACTCTAACCAACTACTTAAACAAACATGCACATCTAAAAAGAATCCGGCACAAGAATGTACCAGCGCCACGGCTGACTGCTGAAATCAGGGCTGCTATGCGAAAGAGAAACAGACTGAGAAAAATCTGGCGTACAGAAATAATGCAAATTATGAAAACTTTAGAATTGAAAGAAACAATGTACAAAATATTGTTAGAGCGGCTAAAAGTAACTATTACTTGTGTTACGTCCTGGAGACTCCACGTCCCCTTTTTCCTGCGACGCGACGCGCCAACGCATAGCGAACCCTTTTTTTGTCAATAATAATAAATAACTCAAACGGGTCTCCTATCGTTTGGAAACTTAAAACTCCAGACGATAGGAGAGCAAACAAAAATTATATCGATGCCCGGAAAGGTAAACTGCGCCTGGCAATAACACGAAATTGTAGATAACTATTCGAGCAGCTTTCCAAACAAACCCAGATATCTCCGGGTCATGAAAACGTCGGTCATAAAAATTAGAGCGACCGGCGCAAATAGAAACTCCGGCATTTTTTATTATAAACAAAAGACAAGGGGTCTATGCGGCGTGATAAAAAAGACAACACTCTCCTTTTTTCCTTCCCCGAAAAATCGGGCGAGGCGACCAAAGCGAGGGATCGTCGACGATTGGCGATCTCGGAAATCGCCCGACCGACTAATTAACAAATAGGAACCAGCAAAGCTCACCTGAGTTCCCGATTGGGAAAGTCCTTGCTTACTCAAAACGGTATATAAGCCAAGATTCTCGGAATCGGAAAACAGAAAAAACCGCGCCGCGTATCTGAAAAGAGCCGCAGATTTCAGTGAGTGAATAAGTGAGTGCCAGTGAGTGCAGAGAGCGAAATCCCAGAGCATCGACACTGCTGAACTGCAACTTCGAGCTAATCACAGCGCCGCACCAGCTTCTACTGAAAATCGATACCACCAGTAACAACAAGTAGTTAGTCCACCCACAAATTTTAATCGGGAGTTCTTTTACTTAAAAATCTAATTCGAGGTTAATACTCGGAATCTATCACAGACGCATAACCGCCTAAAAGCATTGTGAGGGTATATTATTTTGTTTCTCCACAATCAACTTCTTGCCTGACCGCCCTCGCCGGGAGAGCAGTTCGCGACTCTAATCGTGAATAGCACCCGACCGAGAAGTCAACTCCTTGCTTGACCACCCTCGCCGGGAGAGCAGTTCGCGACTCCAGTCGTGAATAGCACCCGATCTAGGAGTCACTTCTTTGTTTGACCACCCTCGCCGGGAGAGCAGTTCGCGACTCCAGTCGTAAATAGCATCCGGGAGAGAGAGAGAGTTAGCTCTTTCTCTTTTATTTGACATCTCTTCTTTGATCAAGTATGATGTTGGCAGAATGAGAAATCAGTTCTAAATGTTAACCTCAGTCACACTTTTACTATAAATAATAACAATTAATAAAAACTTAAGGCTCGTGAAATTTAAAACAATGAGTGAATATAAGGCCTTACGAGCCGTTCTCAAAGTGTTGAGTGAGAACTTATACATGTATATATATATATATGTATACACATGTAACGAATTTACTTGTAAATTTTTACAAGTGAGTTTTTTGAATTGAAATCTCAATTCTTAAAATCATACGG
>NW_018021622.1:16072-39343 GCF_002006095.1 Pseudomyrmex gracilis
TTTTTTGAATTGAAATCTCAATTCTTAAAATCATACGGGATGCTAGATTTCCATCTCACATATGAGAAACCCCGGATACCCCCTTAACTAATTATTAAAATATTGCGGAAAAAACTCCTTGGCCAGGAGTCGAACCTGGAATCTCCGTGAGGGAAGGCGATGGCACGGAAAAACGGAGATTCCAGGTTCGACTCCTGGCCGAGGAGTTTTTTTCGCAATATTTTAATAATTAGTTAAGGGGGTATCCGGGGTCTCTCATATGTGAGATGCAAATCTAGCATCCCGTATGATTTTAAGAATTGAGATTTCAATTCAAAAAACTCACTTGTAAAAATTTACAAGTAAATTCGTTACATGTGTATACATATATATATACATGTATAAGTTCTCACTCAACACTTTGAGAACGGCTCGTAAGGNCTTATATTCACTCATTGGTATAAATAATAAGTTGCTAAGAAAACCTCGCGTTTAAGTGGAACCCCGCTCTTTGCATTCCAACCGCCGGCACTGGCGGCACCGACAAAGCCAAAAATTGCGACGAGCGGCAGCGCTCGCAATAAACGAAGCGGAGCCGACCAGGCCCATTGACGCCACCCCTCTTCAGACATTAGGAGACAATCGCGACATCCACAGTAGCAATAAAAACTCTATCGATACGCACACAAATCAATCTCACGCGCACTCGCACTTACCAAGGCATTCGCAACACAGACACACATACACACGACGATTCGTGGTATGAAGCCTCCTATTACTCGCCGATAACCCCCGATCCTCTTGCAGAAAATTTTGCGAATCTGCAATCCGCGCCGACTTCTCTACCTCCCCCTTGCTCTCCTACCCTCAAGCATCTTCATCCAGGGATAAACCCGCGAATGATGAATCCTCCGACTTGACAAGATCCACCACCTCTCCGCTTGATCCTAGATTACAACACTTCCTCCGATTAGCCTCCACCTATAAAAAAGCAAATCCGGAAGAAATCCTCTTTGTCCTTGACCCTCTAACAGATCCTTCCGACATCTTCCGGATGATAATCACCACTCCAGCCAGAAAACTCTTCCCAGTTAAATTCCCTTATATAGATGACATCCGTTTAGTTCCCGTCCACCATTTTTATTCAATATTCCCCCCTAGTTTTGTCAAAATCCACAAAATAATCAAAATAGATCTGGAATAATCTCTATACCACAGATCGACGTCGTATACATGCACTCGACACTCTTACACCTGTAAAATTCTGCCGGAGGCTCTTCACACACACCACGCGTCACGCATACACACATACATATTGTTACGCGAGGGTCACCGCGTATGTGTCGCGGGAGCCGCGTGAACGGCGCGCGCTCGGCGCAATTGTTCGTCGCTGGGCGACGACGGTTGTTAAAAGAGAGAAGTAACAAAGACGCGAAACTGTGTGTCACGACGCATTCATAAATCCGGTTAGATTCTTTATGATAATTGCTGTATCTGGAGCCGTAATAAAGTGTGTATTAAGAAGCCGCGTTCTCTCATTCCCGCGGGGCGAGTGCGTGTTTTGCGACGTAGTTTCAGCGCGGCCGCGAACCAATTTGGAGGCTTGTTCGGAATTGCAATTGTGCGGGCAACAAGAAAAGCGTTCCCGTTCTTTGAGGCGCTTTACCGATACAGATGTGCGCCGAGATACATGTAGAGACGACGTTGTCGGCGGCGGACAGCGAGACTCAGCACGCTGTTCTGTGGGAGTCAGTGCGGCTTTCTGAGGAGCGCGGAACTCATTGGAGGCGGAAACAATAAGATTCAGGACGACGGAGAGCCAGGCTACGACGACTAAAGAAAAAAAACCTACAGTTAAGTCTTTCTAATAATATTTCCGCGGTGTGTGTCAGAACTGTGGAGTCGGCTAGTCGGAGAGAGGGGGGGTCCGTGTTATGAGAGGAGTCGAGCCTCTCGGGGCGAGTTCGACTCCGCCGGTAAAGCCTTGGTTAGAAAGAGTTCCTGTAAGTTAGAGAGAGGGGTGCGCGTTTGGCCGGCTGCTCCCTTCACGGGCCTTGCGGTTGGGTGAATTAGCTCTTGCTATCTTTTTTGAAGATAATCATAATTAGGTTTGATTTCTAAAGAAGTGAATTAATTTTTAGTATTACTTTATTTTGTATTTAGTTTTCTTAGTTATCTTGATTTTCATCTATTGTGGTCTTCAGTTGCAAGTCGTTTTGGTATTTTCTATTAGTTTCCCTAAGTTTTAAATAATGTGACTTTTTTATTGGTTCTTCTATATTCTGAAAAAAGTTTATTGGTGTTTTTGTGGAAGGGTGAGGCGTCGTGGTTTTGGGGGGGGGCTTTCGCGCATTACCGTTAAATGCAGGAGATGGAATTCTCTCTGCCATGGTTAAGATGGGCCACGTTATTGTTTATATACGGTTACTGTTGTGTTTTGTTTTGGTTATTATTTCTAGCTACGTATTGTTGTCGAGGAGCTGCGTGAGCACTGTGAATTTTGGCATCAAGAAACGCTCTCTTTAAGAAAAGCGACGTCGACGAAGTGTGACGTTATTTTAATTGTCAAGCGCCTCTCTGCTTTGCCTCCGGTTCTTTCGATCCGTGGTTTTTCCGGAGGACAAAGGGCAAATGCCAAAGCAGAGACTTGGGGAGTCCGACAGGACGAAGGGTCCACGGAAAGTATTTCCCCCTTTCCTCCTTTGTCTGAAGTCGCGGTGACGCAAAGACACTGCAAGAGAATTCTCAAGAGGAAGATCTCTTTCCAGAGCTCGAGATTCTGCGGCAGCAACCGGAAAGTGAGCAGGAGATCTGGATCTCCTTTTGATTGTCGGGACGACGAGGGGGGCAGTGTTACGCGGGGGTCACCGCGTATGTGATTCGGAAGCCGCGTGAACGGCGCGCGCTTGGCGCAATTGTTTGTCGCTGGGCGACGACGGTTGTTAAAAGAGAGAAGTAACAGACGCGAAGCTGTCACGACGCGTTCATAAATCCGGTTAAATCCTTTGTGATAATTGCTGTATCTTGAGCCGTAATAAAGTGTTTATTAAGAAGCCGCGTTCTTTCATTACTGCGGGGCGAGTGCGTGTTTCGCGACGTAATTTTAGCACGGCCGCAAACGCAACAATATATATATATATTCCCCCTTCCTAGCCTCCAAGCGATGACCCTTCGCCTCAGTGTAAAATTCGCGATATCACATTCATCCACACGATTAGGCACCTAAAATTGTAATACCATTAAATGAATAAATTAATAATGTATGTAGCATAATTTTTCCGTTTAATTAAGACAACTTCCCATCATTCCACATCCTCAATCGATCGCACGGTCTTGTCCTTAGTCCGTGGAGTTAATTCTCCAGACTCAAAAAGAGACCGACGAGCGGAGCCTCATAAGATAGAGTAAGATTGGCATACGCCGTTGACCTATCTGTGAGAGCACACAAACTCGCTCGACTCTGTCGCAGCGGGATCGCCAACCTGCTGTGCGAAGATAGACAAAAAAACGACAGTTCTCTGTTGCTCCACCATAGCCAGACCGTAACCGTTGGCCAAAACGTAACACTTGTCAATTTTTAATCAGAGAGACAACCTAAACATAATATGGAGCACACTTAGACATCTAGGACTCATCAAGGCAAGGAATGTTAAACCTCTAGTACGTAATGTTGAAGATTTAAATTTATTTTTTACGAATAATGAAACCTTGCCGGATGGTGATTTATTAGAGTCAGTATTTTCTTCTGAGGATACCTTCAATGATAGTAAACTATTTTTTAAATACTGCTGACGACTATTAAGAGAGCTTTTACCAGAATTAAGTCAAACGCCACTGGTTCAGATGGCATATCTATAAAGGTGATTAGTGTGACACTGCCACACCTAACACTAATATTTGAGGCTATCTTCAACTTCTCACTCATGTACGGATAGCTTTTCTAAGGTGTGGAAGTCTGCACTGATCATATCTACCTCTAAGATTACCATCCGACTTCTGCACAACACTACAGGCCTATTGCAATATTACGAATAATTTCTAAGGCTCTTAAAAGGATTGTATCTGAACAGATCATCAAGTTCCTGGAGGATAATAGTCTGCTTGATCGGTGCCACTTTGCATATCGCAAAACTTTGTCAACACAAACATGTGTTGTCAGAATGCTGGATGATATTAGGCAGGCTGCAAATGATAGAAAAGTCACTGTCTAAGTGCTCTTCGACTTCTCTAAAGCGTTTGACAGAGTTCAACACAGGATTTTTATTAATAAACTCAAGATCATGGGATTTTCATCTTCAGTGCTCAATTGGATAATATCATATCTCACAGATCAAACACAGACGGTGTGTGACCAATCCGAAGACATTACTTCTTCAATAGCTCATATTTATGTCGGTGTGCAACAGGGCTCTGTCTTGGGACCTCTCTTATTTACTCTATACATATCGGATCTTAGGGATGCAATACAACATTGCAAATACAATTTTTATGCGGATGATCTGCAAATATACCTGAGTGCCAAGGTGAAAGATCTGGATGACTGCATCCTGAAAATTAACGATAATGTCAAATCAATAATTAACTGGACGAATTGCAATCAACTAATACTCAATGCTAATAAACCACAGGCCATAGTCTTCGGAACAGCTCGATATGCTAACTTGATTAATTTTGATATGTTGCCTAAATCAGAGTTTGTGAAGATAACATACCTTACTCTTCTAGCGTTAAATATCTAGGAATACATATCTCCAGCACTTTGTCTTGGGAAAAGCAAGTAACTGTGAGTGTGCAACTGTGAGTAAGATACATACTAAGCTATATCAACTAAAGATCTCAAAAAATTTGCTCCCAGATGCACTTAAGATAAATCTTATAACCTCGCTTATTTTGCCGCATCTAGATTACTGTCGTGTAGCTTTTACTGATGAGCTTAACTTGAAACTGTATAGGGCCATCAATTCCTGCATTAAATTTGCGTTCAACATAAAAAGAGACGAGCATTTGACTCCGTTTTACGAGAGACTACATTGGCTACAGGTACAGAAGAGAAAAAAATACTTTACAGAATGCTTAATGTATAATATCATTGCGAGTCATCAGCCTGAAGTGCTGTACAATAATCTAACTTTCCGATCAAGTATATACAACAACACCAGAGCAGCCAAGAATCTTCTCCACTTGCCTTCTTGCAAGACGAAGCTTATTAAACGTTTCTTCAAATACAGTGCATCAAAGCTTTGGAACAAAATGCCATTAAATATACGTAGTGCACGATCACCTAATGAATTTACAAACAGCTTGTACAAATATCTTTTGAGCGTATGATCTGATGTGACTTGATTTAATTGTTGCTAGTTGATTACTTTTGCCTAAATGTTTGTCGGACACACCTCTGACTTCTAGCATCTATGTAAATAGTGATTTCACTCATTGTCATTATTGCTATCGCCATTGTTATTGTTACCTTTCATTTTGATATCAAGGTTTCTTTTACTAATTCTAATGTACTAAATCCTCAATTATATACAGCTCAGTACTCTTACAATGCGCCTGAGGGGATGCATCCCAGGGCGCTAAAATAAATATACGCTCTTTCTCTCTCTCTCTCTCTCTCTCTCTCTCTCTCTCTCTCTCTCTCTCTCTCTCTCTNTCTCTCTCTCTCTCTCTCTCTCTCTCTCTCTCTCTCTCTCTCTCTCTCTCTCTCTGTCTGTCTGTCTGTCTGTGTGTGCGTGTGTGTATGTATGTTACAATATCTTAATGTTGTGCAAAAAACTTTTGTTGTTACAACCAAATATAAAAGTTGTTACATATAATTNCAAGAAAAAGCAGTTGTACTTACGGAAAAAGTTCCATCCACATAAATTTCAGAAGTAGAAAATAATACCTGCAATAAATACTTTGTCGAAAACATTATTGCAGTTTTTCCATCAGATGTAATTATGTTTTCTTTGTGGATATTTTGCATAACGCAACTATTTTCTAAATTATCATATAGTAATGCCAATGTATCAAGTACGGATGGCCGACGTTTTATACGTTTATGATGCATGCTACATCTCAAAGATGCAAAACTCCTATATTGTGCTGCATCTGGATTGCTACATAAAAGAGAAATATTACTAATATATTGCAGTATGAACACAAAAAATTGTTGAAACTAAAATTACGTACCTAAGTCATGTACATTGATTAAGTTTTATAAAACAGAATCAAGTTTTATCGCTTTCTGAATAATACTGCTCAAATATAATACAAAAATTTATATACAAAAAACTTAGAAAAAACAATGTACAAAAATAAATTCAGATTCTTTCTCAATATTTTGAAAATCGAGATTAATGACACGTATAGGAAAATTGCCTTTAGTAACAAAGCCACACAAACAAAGAAATGTTCTGGCCTGGAAATCAGACTATGTTTACTATACGTTTTTGGGGTTGCTGAAACCAAATCCAAAGTCCATTTAATTTTATAACATCAGGTTTTGGACATAACCTCAAAAAACCTATACCTTAAGCAAAATTAGCCAGTTATGTTAAATATATGTAACCAATTAACTCTATAACCCCTTAATTATTAAATCCCATAACCCCTTAACCGTAAATTCCAATAACATTATAACTCTCATAACACAACCTAGTATGGCCCAGCATTTCTACAAGACTCGTTTTGCACAAGATCAGTCATTTTCGACTTGGAGACCAGTGTATTGAACTATTTTGTATCATCCCAACAAAATAAAGGATCTACACAACGAGGATATTTACACACATGTTGTTTATTTTCCCGAGTTACCTCCATATCCAGAGTAGTGTCTCATCTGTGTCTGCATCCAGAGCACTTCCACGCGTTGACGGCAAGCAACGGAGCAATTCCGTTATCCAACTGAGTCCCTGGATCACGGTGGTTATGCCGTTATGGCAGGCACAGATGGAAGAAGTTTTACGAGACAGGGAATCAAATACCCAGAATCAGCGGCTGGTCAGGGTAAGAAAGCGGGCCCGCAGGCGTCGTCATCATGCGACCGCAGCACTACATTGGTTGGTGACTTGGCTAATGTAAAGTTTAACAATACAAGAAAAAAGGGGCAAAGTCATTTTACAATCGCATAATTGTGATTTAGATCCTAACGTCTTTTATTATATTTGCTCAAAGTTCGAAATAAGATCTTTGCGGAAAAACATCGATACCGACATTTGTGAAATATAAGGTAATTTTTAGTTTGGAAATAGATAAGCC
This sequence comes from Pseudomyrmex gracilis, assembly GCF_002006095.1. Classification (NCBI taxonomy): domain Eukaryota; kingdom Metazoa; phylum Arthropoda; class Insecta; order Hymenoptera; family Formicidae; genus Pseudomyrmex; species Pseudomyrmex gracilis. The sequence goes on from NW_018021622.1 coordinate 23,294, forward strand.
GGCGATAAACAACTAGATTCCTAACATCATCTGCAATAGTTGCAGAAAGATGCTGAATTGTTGGAAAAAGACAAGAATAGAAAGTATATTAAGTACTCTATTCCAACGATTTGGAAACGTCCTCACTGTAAAGAAAATTGTTTTTTCTGTTGAAAAAAATCAAGGGTTTTAACGGTAAAAATAAGAACAAAATTGTTTACATCTGTGTTGCATCAGTAACAACCCCAAATTTAGCTGCACGAAACAATGGTAAAATTGATGTTAATTATGTAACCGGAGATATCGAAGCAATAAAAATTGATGAAGAGTCTGCTAATGAGTCTGAATCTGAAATTAATGATGACGTTGAAAGTTAAACAGACTGTGCTCCAATCACCAAAAGATTGTCAGTTCCATCCTTAGTATCATAAATTGAATTAAATAATCTTGTGCAAGATTAGAGTTTATCTAAAGACGGTTTAGAATTATTAGCTTCATTTCTTAAGAGAAAAAATCTTTTAGAACCCCAAACAAAAGTATCTTTTTATCGAACTAGAGAATCACAATTCCGCAAATACTTCATGAAAGATGAGTATTCATCGCTGGTAGTTTGCACTAATGTAAAAGGTGTTATCAATGAATAAAAAACAAATTGCTATGAGGCTAAATATTGAATACTTTTTAGATTCTTCTAAGCAAAGTATAAAAGCTGTTTTACACGACAATACAAATATATATGCTCCACTTCCTATAGCTCAGTTTACTGTCATGCAAGAAAAACATGAAAATATAAGAGTGCTTCTGCAAACAATAAACTATGATACTCATAAATGGCAGATTTGTGGAAATCTTAAAATATTAACAATTTTGCTCGGGCAACAATTTAGATTCACAAAACATCCTTGCTTTTGTGCTTGTGGGACAGTAGAGATCGTGCAAATCATTATAAAAAAAAAGAATGGTTAACAAGAGCATCGTTTGGAGTAAACATAACATCATTCATGAAACCTTAGTGGATCAATCGAAAATTTTAATTCCTTCTCTCCACATTAAGCTTGATCTCATGAAACAGTTTGTTAAAGCTCTTGATAAAACTGGTCAATGTTTCCGATATCTTGTAAAAAAATTCTCTAAACTATCTGAAGCTAGATTGAAAGAAGGAGTATTTGATGGACCACAAATCAGAACAGTTAAAAGATATTACTTTTCTTAGTACAATGAATCGATTGGAAAAAAAACCTGGCGTAGTTTCAAAGCAGTGGCCAATAACTTTTTGGAAAATACAAAAAGTCCTGAATACAAACAAATCGTTGCAAAAATAATTACAGACTTTCCAACGCTTGGATGTCTAATGAATTTAAAACTACATTTTTTGAACTCCCACCTTGAAAGATTTCTTGACAATCTTGGAGACTTTAGCGAAGAGCAGGGCAAACGATTTCATCAGGATATCAATGTGATGGAAACTTGTTACCAAGGAAGATGGGACAAAACTATGATGGCAGATTTCTGCTAGATGCTAAAGAGAGATACAGAAAACTGCTAGAAAGCGCAAACGGAACCCATTTCACAGATTTTTTAATCAAAAGAGAACCCGTTATAGTTCAAAAAAAGAGAATGACTAAAATATTATATATCTGTTATTTGTTATTTGTTAGTTAGTTATTTATTTATACATCAGTTTATCTTTAAAATAGCTCTTGTAAAGACTATATGATGTACAAAATCCGTCCGTGCACCTTCTTTGTGGTGTACATTAGGTAACGCTAATGCCGACGGTTCCACATTTGTTTTCTGAGCATACGATATAAGGTTATGGGTTTACGAGTTTATAGGGTTATTGAAATTTGAAGTCAAGGGATTATCGGGTTAAGGAGTTCAGAGTTATAAAGTTAAGGGGTTATAGAGTAAATTGGTTTAATATATTTGATATAACTGGTTACTTGAGCTTGAATTATAGAGTTTTTGAGGTTATGTCTAAAACCTGATGTCTAAAACCTGATGATAAGGTTAAATGGACTTTGGATTCGGTTTCAGCAACCCCAAAACCATATAGTAAACATGGTCTGACCCTCAAGCCAGAACATTTTTTTTGTGCGGTTGTGTTATCATTTTTGGTGCCGTGCGAGCCGCTTGGCGGCTGTTTTGTAATGTATTTCTAGAGCGGAGAGAAAAAAAAAGAGAGAGAAAAAGAGAAAGAGAGAGATTGATTGATTGATTGATTGATTTAGCTTTATTTATATTGCGCTTTGGGAATAATTTCCCTCAAGCGCTAAGTAGAATTAATATTTTATGAGCAGAAAATATTGTTACGTCCCGGTCGGTCGCGGCTAAAACAAATTAAAAGGAATTTAGTTCTCGGACCATTGATTAGGAATTACCGCTGTTTTGGGTAAAAACCCGGGATCGCCTGCGGCAAGGGAGTCGTTCACGAAAACATGGAGAAAGAGATACGACGGGGACCGGTGTTAGACGCGGTCTCCGGAGAAAATGAACACTGTGGGGTCGTCAAGGTTACGCACGCCTTCGTAATTAACCCTACCTATAACGTAGGTGTGTTGTCCTATGCACTCTACGCACTCTATTATCGATTTATAAGTCACAAGGCTCACGTGGCACAACTGGCAGCGGATATCAGCTCGTCTCCGCCCTACTTCAATTCCGTGGCTTCCGAGGACTTGGCGAATATGTCGTGGGAAATTTGTATCGTTGCACCTCTCACAGAGTGTATATGAGGGCGCGTTTAAATGTGCGGGCGGATCTAGACAAAAGACTCGCGCTGTTCGGCAACGCGTGGACAGAAAAGTTCTCATCGAGTTTACCCGAGGAATATAACCGTAGTGTGAATAAGGATATATCATGGAACGTGCTCTTATTCCGAATCGCTATCGAGAGGCTGTTGCNAGCAAATATCGCAATTATACGCGGGCAGGATGCGTACTATGTTCGTTCGACACTGACTGCACCGAATAAATCCGATTCTTACTTCTGCGCGTATTACAGGGACGTGATAATTGATTTCGTCTCGCGGTTCTCCTGACGGAATACTATCGGCGCACGACGTACAATAAATATCGTCGATCCACGATCGTATCACGGCGCGAACTCGTTTGCACAGGATTTGAAAAGGGTTCATCAGATTTCTTCCCCGGAAATGAGCAATATGCTCGGATTTGAAAGTTCGTAGAAATCGTCGGTATGTTCTGTTAAGAACAATAGATAACAGTTATGGCACTCCTCGCAGTCGCGTACACTCGGTAATATTGTGGTTATACTCGTGTTACACCAAGCGCAACGGATGATGTCAAGACGATTTCCGATGAGCACACCGTGTGCTTCAAAAACAGTGCAATAACGCCCGATGTCTATTTCATACATACAATACGAACAATAGACTCTATTATCTCCGTAACGTTGATATCCCGATACCTTGCAACAACGGCCTAAATTATATTTCTGCCAATGGTCGAAATTTGCTCGCAGGTATATGATTGAACCATTCAACGGAGGTTGCCGTATTCGAATACACATTTATTTTACTCCAAGGTACTTACAGGAGGGGCAGGTAATATCTTACACATAAGTTTCTCTTGGTACACGCGATATCGTGGGTCGGTTTCCGGCAATGTCACTGTGTAATACCAGTAGGTGGTATTCACGGGGATTAACCTTTCCCACTTTCGGATTTTAAGATTTAGATTTACCCTTTCGTTATTAATTATCACGGAGTATCCGACGTCGGCACTAGGCGGCTGATGCAACGTGCTTTCCACCCACTCGATCACTCGACGCCACCTTTGTTTCTGCCAGCCCGCACGGTTACCGCGTTTATTCTTCGGCATCTACGGTTTAACACAATTTAAGGAACGCGCTCGTCGCGATTATTATTATGCACTCACTTTATTATTATTCCTGGAATAAAATGATTAGTATCGTACCTTGAGTGAATGCGCCGTTCAGGCGCGTTCTTGCTCTTGGTAGACAAGGACAGAACTAGACGCGGGCCCTTCCAATATGGCGGAACCCACGCTTAGACAGAGACAGATAGAGACGCGGCGTCCTCCAATATGGCGGAACCCACGCTTCGACCGCGTGGTGACGCCGTGAGAATTGGTAGTTGGAAAGATCCTCAAGATTCGCCGTTCGGGCGCTTCTTTCGGCACAGGTTACGAGATGCGCTGTTTAACGAGCGCGTCTACGCAAGGAATTAGGAGTATAAACTTTTGCACAACACACAAATGACTTAATAATCAATATCTCAGTTGAGTATAATAATGAGTATATATTCTGAATATTCTATGATACAATCAATGCTTTTGACTTAACTCAAGTGCGAACAATAGGCTGAATACTTGAGTTTTAATACAGCATGCAAACGTTAAAATTTATCCTTAATTATTACTCAAATTTAATAAAGAGTATATGAAAATAAAGTGATAATATAAAGGTAATAGTAGTAGCGACTTACGTTTATTTGTAGTTTACTCTTAACGATGGATTTCTTAGGAGGTAGAGAAAAGGACCCGTGAATGCGGGATGGACTCGACGGCTTCGGTCGAGATGCGAGACTTGAGAGAAAATTGGAAGTCGACTATACTGGACCACGGCTCGAACTACTCTGGACTGAACTCGGCTCCGGAATGAGAGAGAAGGGCCAGCTCGCTAGAAGAGGCAGTGGAAGGGGCTGTTTTGCCCGAAAGTGGGATCCGAAGGCGGAGTCGTCCGGGTAGGAATGAGGCTTATGCGTGGTTTGAAAGTTAGGCCGCGTTCATGCGTGTGCGGCAGAATGGATCTAAGGGAAAGTTGTCCGGAAGGGTCGTTATGATTAGTTAATTTGGATCTAACGGAATTACGTATATGTATGACTTGCTAACCTTAATCTATGCTATATTACGCACGTACGACGTGCCGCAACTTACAAGATATGGAATACATGTATATGTATGCGCATGCGTTACCTTACGAAAAATTATAAGTCAAAACTGTGGCGCGGACGTAACAATATAATAAAAAAAAGTACGTAAGTACAATATAATACATAGATAACAATAGAAAAAAACAAAAGTAACAAATCTTACAGGGTTGACAAATATCCTAAGAATCAATTATTACAAAAGTAAAAGTAATAAAACAATAAATCAATTATAACAAAAATAACAAGAAGAATAAAATACTAAGAAAAAAAATATAAAAAGAGTATGGAATAGACAAGTGTCAAAAATTTATTAAAACAGAAGTGAAAAGTTAATTATTTATACCAAAAAATAACAAACATAATGAGATATTTATGACAAAAAAAAATAATAAAAATATTTATGACAAAAATAATAAAAATTTATAACAAAAATTACAAAAAGAAAAATAAGATATAAAAGGTACATTTTAACGTAAAAGGAAAATACATGATAACAATTTGAATAGTTTATGAAAGTATAAATAAACAAATTCTGAAGTAACAAAATGTATATACAGTGCAAGATAGCTGTAAAGTAGAATATACCTAGTAAAAATTTACATAGAGCTGACTAGCAAGTGCTAATACAACAATTTTCGAAATGTGTCAAAAAGCTCATTTCGAATATCGGCAGGAATTGAGTTCCAGACATCAACAGAAACATATTTGAAAGAGCACCCAAATAATTCTGTCTAAGACAGAAAAAAAACAAGTGCATCTCTGGTTGCTCTGGTGTCACGGGATCTGTCACGAGACATCCGAGAAAGAATAACCTTGTAGGTGCAATTTTTAGCCAAAGACTATCGAAATAAGGTGATGTGTTCATACCATTTCACATTAAAGATGAATCTAATACACATATTAAGTGAACGCTGTAGACGTAGAATGCATTTACCCGAAATATCAGTAAACAAGGCGCAACAATAATCAAATTGAGGGACAAGCAATGAGGACATCAGTCTGATGCGTAACTCAATAGAGAATAAACTTTTCTGAGATTTAAGCTGATAAAGAAAAGAATTAACGCGCGATACGGTACGGATGACATGTTCTTCCCACAAAAGTGTTTGTAATAGTAACGCCTAGATAGACAACTGAGTCCCTATACGGTATCTCGCTCCCGTCAACCAAAACTCGAGGCAAGCCGTTTTGAACAAAGCTTCCAATATATCTCCTAGTGCCAAAAATTATTGCAGTGGTCTTACTAGCATTTAATGTCAGTGTGTTCTCAGTTGACCACTCAACTACATTGCAGATGTCAAGGTTAATTGTAGCCTCATAAAAGAGGGATGGCTTAGTGTGGATATATAAGTAGATCATCCGCATAATAGTTGTATTTTGAAAGTTTTTGCCAAAGTCAGAGACATAAAGAGAGAAGAGCAAAAGACCAAGAACAGAACCATGAGGGACGCCACACAGAACAGACAACTCGTTTGAATAATCTCTCGCCACAGAATCCTTTACGACTTGTGTCCTACCTAAGAGATAGGAGTAGTGCCACCTAAGAACAGTAGAAGAAGAAAAATTCAGTTTTCTGAGTTTATCAATTAAAATACGGTGATTAACGCAGTCAAAGGCCCTGGTGAAATCGAAGAACACGGATACAGTAATCTGTCTCAAGTCGGCAGCATATCTCATGTTGTCAACAACTCTGATAAGGGAAGTCTGTGTGGAATAATCCCTTCCATAAGCATGCTGAAAAAGATCGAAAAGATTGTTAGCCTTTACATAGTCAATAATTTGACGAGCAGCAAGGCGCTCAATAACTTTAGAAAGAGAACACAAAATTGATATCGGCCTATAATGCTTAAGTTCGGATGGATATTTTACCTTAGAGATAGGACACACAATAGCTGATTTCCATAGAAAAGGAAAGACATCGTGGAATAGGCAGTGGTTAAATAAATGAGCAATATGAGGTGTAATACTTGGTAGAGCAACGACTAATCATGTCCAATGAAAGACCGTCTAGCAGAGCCTGATTTAACTTCACGAATGGCATGACGAATGTCGTTATAGTCACTACTACTCTAGTAGAATTTGCCGTCCTCGTAGGACTCATCACTAAAATAAACTTTGCTCAAGTCGGTAGTCCTATTTGAGTCAGCAAGAAAGAAAGAATTTAGCTCATTTGTGGCAAAAAGCAAGCTCCTATCAAAGGTTCTAGACTTAGTCAAGCCCAACTGACGAAGATTCTTCCATATAGTACAAGGGCCTTTTTTGTTTGAGAAAATAGAAAACTAATAATTCTGGTTAGCTTCACGCACCATAGCTTGAGCCTGGTTTCTTAATCTCTTATAGAGATTGTAATTTACGTCAGATTTATTCTTACGCCACCTTCTGAGTTGTTTGTTTTTTTCATTTATGTAGGACCTGATTTTAGGCGTGATCCATGGCGCAGACAGATGCTTGGGATGAATGGTCTTAAGTGGCGCGTGTTTGTTGTGACAGTTTAATAGATATCCATCGAACCTTGCAACTTTATTGTCAATCGCATCAGAGTTCGTAAAGGTACTCCAGTCGCAAATAGAAAGCTTAGTAAGAAAGTGGTTCCAATTAAAATTACTATAATTTCTAACAGTAATGGTTCTGACGTCACGTTTACTTACAGAAATACTATAAGTAATTTCTATTAAGGCGTGCAAAGACAGAAAACAAATATCTAGTTGATTGTAGAAAATAAGCTTCTCTTTATCATTGACTATGCACAGGTCCAGCAAGGTAGAAGAAGGTGTATAGTGAGTAGGCACATAAGGCACCCCCCAAGTAAAGAACAGAGTAATTAATGTTTCTTTTTTGATTGGAATCACAATTCTTAGCTAAAAGATTGGCATTGAAGTCTCCGAAAATAATAGTGTGCTTGTAAGATGTTGATAGATTAGAAAAAGTGTCAAGAAAAATTGTTAAGTAACCACAGTGGAATACTCGATATACAACCACCAGCAGGAACTTTTCGCTAGCCGTGGAGACCTCAGCAATAATAAATTTGGGTTTTTTCTCATATATACCACCAGATGTAATAATGATCTTTGCTTTTAGTGAATTGGAGATAATAAGAGCTACACCGCCCGCACCCTTCCTCACTCTGTCACACCTGAACAGTTGAAAGTCAGACATAAAAACAATTTGATCTGATAAAGAGGATTTAAGCCATGTCTCGGACATGCTTATGATAAGATATTCAGAGAGCATAAAAAACTCTGAATTCATCAATGTGCGCCAGCAGAAATTGGCAGTTAACATGGCACATACGGACGCTATCAAGTGTAGAAAAAACTCTAGCCATAATTAATGGTTTTAATTTTATCTTGAAGCCTCTTAATTAGGATAGGGCAAGAATTATTATCTAGGGCCGAGTGAGAATAATCTCCGTGGTGCCATCTCCTGCAGTTTCCGCATAATGCCGGTTTGCTCCTACCAGTACAACTCCTCATCTCGTGTGAACCTGCACACTAGCCACAGAGAGGCGACGCAGTGCAATTAACAAATAGATAACCGAAGGCTAAACATCTGTATCACTGAAAAACTCTGACTTAATCAGCTAGACGACATGCTGAGTAGTTAATTGTTACGTCCTGGACTTCACGTCCCCTTTTTTTTTGCAACGTGGAAACGATCTTTTCGTTCTGAGAATCATAATAATTGTAGCTTTAAGAATCCGAGATGCTCAGACTTCCCGGATAGAGGACAGGAGTCGGCCTGTGGCGATAAGAATTGTAATCGGTTTGCGTGTGAGACGTTGCCACGATACGTAAACAAATTGGTTTCTAATTCCCAGTGGAATGCGGAGCGATAATAGACACTCGCGTTGTGCGATGTGCGCGGCGCGTCATCTAACCGAAATTTGACCTCCTGCTCCTCCAGATAGGAAGTCGAAACAGGAGATTTTAAACAAGCGTCGAGATCTCGAATCTAAATATGATAACGCGAAATCTAGTTAAACCTAAACCTAAACACAAGATAGTCCAGCCGATTGGGCTAAAGCCTGTGATTGGCGCTCTCGCTAAAGCGTAACCACGAATCAAAGATCAACTTTTTCACGAGACAGCAACGGAGGAATCAGAATCCGAGTTTGATTGGCGAAGCTAAGGGAGCTAAGGCCCTTGAATAATAGTATACATACCGTACACTCAGCCATTCGAGGCAATCAATCAGTCAATCTCATTCCGGCAATTCAAAAAAGTCATTCCGACCAGTGAAGTGTAGTGAAGTGGCCTGCACCCGATCAGCCATAATTGTTACCGACTATCTTGACCCGGCCCTACCTGCCGACGTTGCAACCAGACTTTCGAGATCAGCAAGTAGTAAGTCAATAATCACAGTAGTTTAAGTATTGTTTAGAAGGGGTCCCTTGAGTTGTCATAAGTTTTGTCGTTTGACCAAAGCGATTCATATCCGGAAAAAGTTCGTGTTCGTAGTTTTTTGTTTCCTTTCAATCGGACTAGCTGTGCGCGACCTTGTGTCGTTCTGAAGGACTGCCAATTTCCCTTCAATCGGACTAGCTGTTCGCGACATTGTGTTGTTCTGAACGACTGCCGATTTCCTTTTGGTGACGTTGAGCGAAAAGGATAGGCTCATTTTAGTTCCGGAAATTAATCGCTGGTCTTGACCCGTCAGGAGAACATACTGAACGAATGACATTCTTTAAGTGGAACCCCGGAAACCTCTCCAGTCGCGGAGCGCGATATTAAGACAACGGAACCGTCGTAACCGGGCGCTACGCCGTGGTACCGCTGCAAACCAGCCTGAGCAAACTGATCTTCCCCCTTCTGCTAGCGATAAAAATGATATTACAAAAACTAGCAGTCCTGGCATAATAGAAACTAGTAATGACACACACACCTCAACACACCGGACTCAGTCTCCCCCTCGCTCTCCTTCTCCCTCTCTCTTAGAATCTCCATCATATTCTCCCGTTCCTCCCGAAGAACCTTCGGACATACGTGAATCTTCCACCCTTCCTCGACAGAACTCTCCTTCCCCTTCGTCACCAGCTTCTTCTGATCACTCAGAGATCCTCTCCGACGATGATGACGATTCTCTACCTCTTGACCTTGCACATTATGTCACATTAGCAGATTCCTTCCTTGTTGCCGATCTCCCTCCTTCTTCAACAGATAGAATTCTCGACCTACGTAGAAAATTCCCGATTTCTCTCAGTCATGCAATATCCACCCTTCCTCGCAATTATAAAATATTCGTAAAGTTTCCTGGAATTCCAGAAATCCGCGACGTCCCTGTTTCTTATTTCTATAGATTCTATCTACATCATCTTCCACAGTGAGGGAATACATAGAAATAACCATTGACGTAGTCCCACAAACTCACACACGCGCTTTCACGATTTTTCTCATTTCCACAAAATTTTATAAATGTAACAACCGCACAATATCACAAATAATAAACAAATTGTAAGTAAAATTAAATATGATAAGTAAATAANCAAGGTTATAAACATTTATGTAATAAAAAGGTGGCTTGAGTTACTTTAATCTTGGACCTCGCTTAATTTTTCCCATTCCTGTCATGTCTCAATCGATCGCCTGGTTCCGTCCCGAGTAATTTAAATTCGCATCTAAGACTCAAAAAAGGAACCGACGAGCGAGACCGCCGATAAACAAATAGCTTGCGAGAAACACTCGTTGGCTTGTTTACGACACCGAAATCTCGCTCGAATCTCTCTGGGTCACTGTGCCGAGAGTTGACACATAAGTGTCGTGTGTCGGTTGCGTCACTCCTCAAGAGTCCGACCGTTACCGTAAGCCTAGGACGTAATAGCAAATTTAAAAATTTTGGATACTCGTCCGAGATGAAAAGTGCGATCGAAGAGATACAGGAATGAGTACGAGGTCCATGTCGGATAAAGATGAGATAAATAAAGCTTATAAAGCTGCCATTGAGTCAAAAACTCAGCGAAAAGTGTCAAGGCCAATAGCCACTTCTACGCCAGAACCATCAATAAATTCTTTGCGTGTCGATCCTGACGAAACCATTATCAATCCATTCACTTCTCCGGTAGCAAGAAAATCAAGATTTAGTGACACACTCATTGACGAAACTGTCGTTAGTCCTTCTGTTTCTTTTGTTAGTGAATTAGACAATAATACACTGATAATACCCGGTGATAATAGCGATTCGCGAGATTTAGAGAGTACAAAGTTCGAAATCATGACTCATCCAGCATCTAGTCTGTTTGCCACTCTCAAGTACGCAGTGGAGGCCGTGCTCTTCTTTGATGGATCAAACATTCCAATTAATTATTTCATTGAAGAGTGCGAAGAAGCAAAGTCCATGCTTCCAAAACAAATCGAGAGTCAATTTACAAAAGTAATAAAAACTCGTATCGTAGGTGAAGCTCGTCGTACTATACAAGACAAAAACTTTGACAATATCGCGCAACTAACGAAATTTCTAACACGAGTGTATGGCTCTCCTAATAGCGTGTATCAATTACAAGAAGAGCTGGGTTGCGTTTATCAGAACGGTAATGAAGACGTGATTACTTACACGAATAGAATAAAATCACTGGGAAAACAGATATTAGTAGCATATCAGGGTATTAACGAAAGGTTGCATAGTCAAAGTGTGAAAGCGGAGTTAGAAAAAGACATGTTCAAATGTTTTATACGGGGGTTGAAGCCAGAAATCGAACAGAGGATTTCTCGAAACCTGGATGTTCACGAAACGGTGGCCGATGCACTACGAATAGAAAAAGAGTTGCAGACAATAAGCGACATACGGCAAGGCAATCACGGAAACTCGAGCGTTAATAAAGCAAAAATTTCTGATAATAAACAAGAAATTTGCCAGATTTGCTATAAAAAGGGTCATGCAGCGGGATGCTGCCGAAAACTCGGGCTATTTTCCCANGATAAACGCGTTGATTTAGGGCCTGAGATTTTAATTTGTCAAATTTGCAAAAAACGAGGTCATAGTGCTGAAAAATGTCGTCTCCGAGAACCGCGAGCGCGTCAAAATATAAACGTTGTACAAGAAACCCGCGTTGTTTGTCAGTTGTGTTCGAGAGCAGGTCATAATGCAAAAGATTGTCCGTCAAATAAGAGCTCGCAGCAGAGTAATAGTAAACCATCTGTGGTTTGCCAATGGTGCGATAGAACCGGTCATTCAGCTACCAATTGTTGGAAAAAACAGAACGAACAACGCGAACAATCGCGTCAGCCTAGAGTAGTTTGTCAAGTTTGCAATAATTACGGTCACACGGCTAGAGAATGCTGCGCGAATCAGTCTCGACCAATTAGCGGCGGTTTTTGCCGATATTGTAAAGAACCGGGACATTTTTTAGAAGATTGTAAGTTACGTATAGCAAGCAACAATCGTAGGAAAGAAATTGATCAGGTGAATTTCAACGGCCCCTCGAAGATGGGTGTGTCACAGGGAACCGAACAAGGTTTACACTTTTCTACACCGTCCGGCCCCGAGTCAAAGTAGACAGTCGCGAAATTGATGTACATCCGGTAACAATAAATCTTGACAGACACGGTCGTTTACCTACGATGCAAATAAAAATTGCTGATTCTGTTCCGTTTGTTACCTTGTTACTAGATACAGGCTCCGGACCGAATGTCATTAAAGAAAGATTTGTACCCAAAGATATAGAGATTAACCGGTCAAACATTTTAAAATTGTGCGGTATAAACAGTCATCCGGTGTATACTTACGGANAAGTATTACTGTCAGCATTTGAGATACCCGTAAAATTTCATATCGTGTCAAACGATTTCCCGATATCGCAGTCGGGCATACTCGGGAATGACTTTTTCAATCAAACCCCCACGAAAATAGATTACGCGCAGGGACATTTCTGGAGTTAAAATACTTTTTTCTTCTCAAGAAACTGTAGTAGTACCGCCACGGGCAGAATCTTTTTTTACGTTAGAATAGAAAATCCCGAAATTAAAGTCGGGTATTTGCCAAAATTAAAGCTGGCACACGGTATCTACTTGGGAGATACTATAGTAAATAATGTGTCTGGGAAGGTCTATTTAAATGTCATAAGCACACGCGACGACGAGGTCGAAGTCCGAGTGCCGACCTTGCGTCTTAAATCCTTGAATGAACTATTAAATCCGTGCAACACAGACTTTGAGTGTGACTCAGACACGCGTGAGCCTTTTCATGTTGCACCGAACAAGACCCGCACTTACGAGTGTTTACGCCGCAACAGCCAAAATATTTTGTGACAATCTTATTAAAAATGAACGTAAGAAATTTTTAAGTCTGCCTAACGAGAAAGATAAAGGTAAAAGAAGAAATGATAAAGAAAATCAAGGTATAAAAAATAATTTTAAGGAAAAGTATGAGTCAAGTAAAATTAGCGGTGACCCTGAAATCCTTGAAAAGGAACATTTTTCCGTCTCTTCCAAAATCTTTGGTGGGGGAAGTAACCAAACCTCACCTGTAAATGATTCCGTGACCTGTGAAGGGGAAAGTCCCCATGTTCTTGCAAAAATCCATGGAGAGGGAAGTATCCAAACCTCTCCTGAATCCTTTGAATCCGTCGATTGCAAGGAAGTAAGTAACCAAACTTCACTACGCAATTCGACCTCTTTTGATAAATATCAAAAAGGGAGAAGTTCTACCTCCCTAAAAGACAAAATTTCCACAGGTCGGGATAAAAGAAATTAATAAACAAAGTAATAATGAAAATAATTCGGTCACTGCTGTTGTGCTCTCCGTCACAACGGATTCTTTTGGACAGGAGATGTGCAGGAACAGGGGGAAGAGTCCACTTGATTCAGACTTAACAAGTCTTTATTTCGATCTTTTACAATTCTTCTTAGCAGTACGACGTCTTGTGAACTAATTCCGACGCTGTCTTCTCGCAGCGTCTTTTTATACCGTTTTTGGGGGCACTGGGCAGCATTGCTTTGCCCGCATGACTTCGTGTCACAGCAAAACAATGTTGCACCACCCGCTCAACTCTGCTTGATCAGCACGTGGAGACAAATCTGTAACTCCTGCTGATCAAGCAATACGTGCTTAACTACTTATCTTTTTAAAAACAGATTGCGCCAGCTAAACATATATTAAAAAGTAACAAGTGTTTTGAAACTAATATTTAAAAGTAACACGTGTTTCGTAACTTGTAGTAACAATAATACTCTTATTATTACACTATTTCTTAACTTAGTAATTCCGGCACAACATCTCCCTTCCCNCGGAAAAAAGAAAAAACACAGTTTTTTCGCCAATTTTGACAACGCAAAGTTTACGGAATTGCAGATTGTCCCTGAACGGTACGCACCCGGTCCGCTCTACTTACACTAGGGTAAACTACATTGACTTTCCATTTATTTACGTATCGCCACATGACAATTACTACTATGACTACTACGATCATTGATATACTCCCTATGACCATGGAGTAAACCATGTGAGGGTGGATACCCTGCGCTGAACGTACAGTGTCTAAGTCCCCCGAAATTTTGCTAATTTCAGTGCTTATTTGTGACAACTCATTTCCATCTAACACGGGTGTTAGCTTCACACCGGTGGAGTTTTGCACATGTGTGGGTGTGACTGTTGGTAACGACAAATTATAACCGGGTATGTACACCTGCACTTGCGTGCCGACCGATGTTCCCCCCGTTCTGATGTGCATTCTTTGTGTCAGCAACTTGCAGTCCGCGGTCAATTAATATGCTCCTATAAGTCGTGAACCCGGGTCTTTTATGTTAAACAGCCATACNAATGCTCGATGGTCCGTAACAATGTTAAACCTCGTCCCGTATAAATACGGTCTAAAATGCTTAACCGCCCATACTATGGCTAATAACTCTTTCTCGGTCGTGCTATAGTTCCGCTCCGCCTTATTTAATATCCTACTTGCGTACGCGATCGGTTTGTCGTGACCTACTTCTCCCTGTGATAATACNGCGCCGACAGCGTAACCTGACGCATCCGTAGTGACGACAAACTCTCTCGTAAAATCCGGGTACGCCAGCAGTGGTGCCTCGCTTAGTTTATTTTTTAACGTTTCAAAAGCACACTGCTGCTCTTGACCCCACTCATACGCCGCTCCTTTGCACAATAACTTGGTTAAAGGCTTAGCGATCTTTGAAAANCCATCGATAAATTTTCTGTAATAGCCGGCTAATCCGATGAATGACTGTACATCTTTAACCCTCTTTGGAATGGGGAAATCTTTCACCGCACTCACCTTTGCGGGATCTGGTGAGATCCCGTTTTCCGTGATCTTGTGCCCGAGATACGTAACTTCCTTGCGAAAGAANTCGCACTTGTCGGGTTGCAATTTTAAATTATTTTCTCTCAACCTATTGAATACGTCCTTCACTCGCTTCACGTGTTCCTCCAGGCTTGCTCCGTGAATTACAATGTCATCTAAATAGACAAAACACTTAACTCCTTGCAACCCTGTTAGAACTGCGTTCATTAACCTTTGAAATGTTGCGGGTGCATTCTTTAAACCAAACGGCATCCTATTNTATTCATAATGTCCATAGGGTGTTGAAAATGCCGTTTTACTTTTATCCTCTTCTTTCATCGGGATCTGATGATATCCCGATGCCAAATCCAGTGTTGAGAAGTACTTCGCGTTACCAAGTTGATCTATTATTTCCGTGATATTTGGTAACGAAAATGAGTCACCGATAGTAACATCATTTAACCTCCTAAAATCGACGACAATTCGAAGTTTCCTGATACCCGAGGCGTCCATCTTCTTAGGTACAACCAACAGTGGTGCGTTCCACTCGCTCTTGCTTCGTCTTATTACCTGATTATCTAGCATTTCTTGTATTTGTCGATCTACTTCCTTTTTATGTTTTTCGGGTAGGCGATACGGTTTCACGTTGATGGGTGCTGTATCAGTTTTCACACGCACTCCATGCTTTACCGCACCAGTTTTGCTCAACGGTTCTCCACTCAGATGAAAAATGTCACTATATTCTTCGCATAAATTTAGCAGAACATCTTTTTCTTCCTTGTTCAGATGTTGCATGCGTAAAGCATCCTTCACCTTTTCACTTCGTGTCAGTTCTGACTCCGTCATGCTTACACTCATTACAGCATCTTCTATTTCACTTTCTACCGCCAGCTCCTCTATCTCTACTCGTGGCGTTTCAATTTCTACTACA
>NW_018021623.1:0-19044 GCF_002006095.1 Pseudomyrmex gracilis
ATTATTTATAATAAAGGAGTAATTATTGAGTAAATCAGGCCAATCAGCGCAGATCTTTAGCCAGGCGCACGTCAGTGAGCCGCGCGCCTGGTGTGTGTGAGTGCTCACTGACGTGTGCCTGGCTAAAGGTCTGCGCTGATTGCCCTGATTTACTCAATAATTACTCCTTTATTATAAATAATAGAAAAAAATGGTTCAGGACTTTTCGACTCAGGTTTACTCCTTCTATCTGCCTACGAGAGATTGTACGGCAATTCTGGGACACCCTGTATATGTAATATTATTTATATTTCATATATATGTATAAAATTTTTTATATATTATTGTTTATATTTTATTTGTTCAATTTATTATTTTATGATGTTATTTTTAGATTTATTAATAGGCTGCGTTCCGATATTTACTGCTATCTACTAGATAGTACTACAAATCTATACTTCACATTAAATGTGCTATAGATTTTCAGTACCGGCAGTGAAGATCGGAATGCAGCCCGTGTAACTATGAGAAAGAGAGAGAGAGAGAGAGAGAGAGAGCAAAGAAGGAAGAGAGAAGGAACATACGAGCCACGCGCGAGAAACTAACTAGCAACGACGTACGCTTCTCGCGGCTGGCGGTGTAGCTATAGGTATAAGGGAAGACAGAGAGCGGTTATATACGAGGTGTGATCAAAAACTAAGGTGACTCTTTGAAGTTCGCGCGCTCTGTACACTCTAATTTCAAAATTTTTTTGTTGTGTTGGTACACTCGTCACGATCATATGTTCACAATTTTGACTATATAGCATGTGTTGTTTTTATGTGAGAGGCATAAAGGTTAGACTCGTGTTTGCGTGCTCGGCGAGTTTTTGCTGTTGAAAATAATGAAGCAGAGAGTTTGTATTAATTTTTGTATAAAAAATGGTATTAAGTGTTCAAAAACTCTTAAAATGTTGACAGTGGCGTACGGTGAGTCAACTTTGAGCCAAAAAAATGTTTATAAATGGTATAAGTTATTCCAAGATGGCCGAGAAAATGTTAACGATGAACCTCGCTTTGGACGCCCCAGCACGTCAAAAATCGACGAAAATGTTCAGAAAGTGAAAGAAATTGTGTTGAAAAATCGTCGAATCACGATTAGAGAAGTAGCTGATGATCTTAACATATCGTTTGGCTCAATCAATTTTAACGGATGTTTTGGGTATGACACGTGTGTCAGCGAAATTCGTTCCAAAACTGCTTAATTTTGATCAGAAGCAGCATCGCATGAACATCGCCCAAGACATGTTGAACGATGTCAATGATGATCCTGATCTGCTCAAAAGGGTTATAACTGGCCCCCTGCGACTTTTTCCTTTTCCCAAATTTGAAAAGGCCTTTGAAAGGACGAAGATTTGCGACGATTGAGGAGATTAAGGCTGCATCGCTGGAGGAGCTCAAGACAATACCCAAAAGTGCATTTTAGAATTGTTTTGACGACTGGAAAAAGCGCTGGCACAAGTGCATTGTATCAGAGGGAGATTATTTTGAAAGGGATAACATAATTTTGGATAAATAAATGAATATTTTTTTATAAACATGAAAAGTCACCTTATTTTTTGATCACACCTCGTATATCCGTCTCCGTCTACTGCTCGAAGTTGGCCAAAGCGCCGAGCGCACACGGACACGGCTGTTCGCCTGTGTGCATATCCCCTTCACTTGCTGCTGCATACTGCAAAAGTCTTAAAACTGGCATCTCTGAAAAGAAGCTCTACGCGCTAGAGTGAGAATATTAGACGATGTGGGAGATAGCAATATCCCGCTAAAAGAAGCAGTTAACAATCGTTTCAAGGAATCACGTGATAATCTCAAAAGGCAGGCGCAAGAAAAAATACCCAGTGTAATGAAAGGTTCAGGATATACCACTTGCGAAGAAACGTCCGGGTCAGTTTGTCTCAGGTGAGCTTCCCACACAGTATATATGGCTCTTTATGGGGCATCAAAATCAAACCCCCTCTACCTGGTCTCCTCACCACTACTGGCGCCATATCTCCACCACTATGGTTTTCCTCACTCCTTTTGTCTGGGGTTGATTAGACACGCCCACTGGAGGGGGTGACACAATTTATGACCCAATAAGTGACGTGATTTATGGATCATATATATAGTTAATAAATAAATTATGAATGTTTTATAAATTTTACAAAAATGCGGGGGTAAGTACGGAATGGGAGTTATAATCACGGGATGTAAATGTTTATTGTTAAAAGAGAGTGTGTTTATTATAAGATATTTGGCTTGGCGCGTAACTGTTCTGATGTTGCCGCGTCGTGATGCGGGGCGTTTATGGGAGTAAAGCAGCGAACGAGAGAGGAAGTCGAGAAAGAAGGGTTGTTAGTGTCGGGCCCCGGAAAGGAGCAATCAGCGGCTGGTACGTTATGAGGCGAGCCAATCGCCGTGTTAAGACACGCGATGAGTGAGGCCCTTGGATAGGTAGTGGGGTGTATTCGAACGCGTAGATCGAAGAATAGGGCTAGGGGTCGTAAATCTTGAAAAGAAAATGTGTACGAATGGTGCTACGTAGATTGTCATCTTTCTGTAAGCACGTGCGAACAGGTCCGTTCAGGTTGGCATGAATTGAGAGGTGTGAAAATTAATATGAAGTACGGAAGATAGGGGATCTATGAGAAAACTTACGAGAGTTTGTTAAAATCTCATAGATATTTAATGCGCAACGTGTTTTTATTATTTTGAGAGAATTGCGGGAAATACAAAACAACGTGCTACAGTTATTTTGAAACTCAAGTATATTTATTTTATTTATTTATTAATCTTAATCCTTGCCTTTCGGCTTCGGATGGCTTCTGGTTGCTTTACAGTTTACATTTCACATTTTACATTTTTTACATTTTACCTCTTTACACTTTTACATTTTCCGGAAATAACTTTTATTTTCATTTTAACATATTAACATTTTAACACATATAACACTTATGACACATATAATACAATATAATATAATATATTATAATATATAATATATAACACCTTAGTATAATAATAATAATACTGTCGACGCTTCTGACCAACCTACTAATACGTACGTATGTTACGTTATCACTGTTCTTATTTCTAATATTGCTTTTCCCTTTTCTCGTCACTCGCAGTTCGTACTGTCCTTGCATTTAATATCACTCTGTTTATCTCCTACATATCTCTGTTTCTTCGGTATTCTTCTTTCTTTTTCTTTTCTCTTCTTTCCTCCCCTTCTATCTCTTTCCTATTTTCCATTTCTTTTTCTTTTTCTTTCCTTACTTTATTTATTCTCCTCATTACTTCACAGCCTTTCCCATCTTCACTTAGAAACTCTTCTTCTGATATTTCTTCTTTCGTTTTTACGCAGTTCTTCAATACATGTGTTATGTCCTCTATTTCGACTCCGTATATTCTACACATCCTTTCCTCCTCTGTTAGCCAGTGTTGGTTCCCTTTCATTTTGTTCCCGCAACTGTATCTTGCTATCCTTGTCTTTTCTTTCTTGCTTTTCTTTCCTCTTAAGTATGCCGGTACTGCTTCTGTTCTTGCTTTTTTGTAGCTGACGTTGTACCTCGATTTCTCCATCTTTTTCCTTCTTTCCTCCTTATCTTTTGTTTTTATTTTCTCTATTATTTCTTGCACTATCTCCTTCATCTCCTCCCTTTTTCTCTTCTCTTTCAACTCCTCCTTGCTAATACCCACGTCTTTCATCACCTTTTTTCTCCACTTCTCCCACCTACTTTCTTCCCTTCTTTCTTCCCCTTTCTCTATTTCTTTCATGCACTCTACCACTAGCTTCTTTTTTGACTGCCGTGCCTCCTCTTCATATTTCACCGCTTTTCTTATGGCCTCCAGTCTTAGTTCCTTCATTTTTGTCTCCTCTTTTACGATATAATTCGGCGTTCTTTTATCCAATCCCAGTATCCACTTTATGTATTTTCTCGTCACTTTATTCAGTCTTTCTTTCTTCTTCCACCCCCATATTTCTGCACCATATAATGCCACACTACCCACCAAAGCGTTGTACATCTTTATTCTTCTTCTGTAGTCCTCTTTAAATAGTCTTTCCCCGATGCTCCACGTCTGCTTCATCGTGATCACCGCTCTTCTCATTCTTTCCTCCACATGTTTCTCTGCTCCTCTGTTTGTCTCTAGTATGTATCCTAAATACCTTATTTCCTTCACCTCCTCTATCCTTTCTTCTCTCCAGTTCCACTTTCTCGTCTTTTTTTTCCCTTTTCCTTTCTCAAACACCATCACTTTTGACTTTTCTGGGCTTAAAATCATTCCTTTTCTTTCTAAATACTTTTTGAACCTTCTCATTATGTTCTTCAATTTTTGTTCGCTCTTTGCCAGCAGCACAATGTCATCCGCGTAAGTAATCGTCCAGACTTTTTCTTTACCTATTGAAACTTCACCAAATTGCTTTTTCCTCATTTCCGCTTCCAAATCCATCATATACACGTTGAACAGTGTTGGGCTCATAGGACATCCCTGTCTGACTCTACTTCTCGTCCAGAACTCCTCCGACTTTCCTTTTCCTACTTTTACTTTGTTTTTTGTTTCTTTATAGGTCTCCATGATTCTTTTTCTTAACTGTTCTCCAATCCTCGCCTTTTTCAGCATTTCTCCTAGTTTAACCCTATCCACCTTGTCAAACGCCGCTTTTAGATCAGCGAAGAATGCGAAGATCTTCCCTTTTTTTTTGCTATTTCTTTGTTTACTATAAAGTTCAGGACGTAAATTGCGTCCGTCGTCCCTCTTCCAGCTCTGAAACCAAACTGTCCTTCTTCTAATTTTTTCTCTACTTCCCTCTTCAATCTTTCATTTAGGATGTTTGCATATATCTTGTACGCCGTATCCATCAGGGTTACTCCTCTGTAGTTCTTTACTTTGCCTTTCTCTCCTTTTTTGAATATGGGGCTAATTATCCCTCTATTCCACTCTTCTGGTATTCCTTTTTCCCTCCATATCTTCCTTATCAATTTTAGAAATACTTTGCCTATTCTCTCTGGCATTAGCCTCCACGCTTCATTCTTTATTCCATTTTCTCCTGGTGCCTTTCCTTTCTTCAGCTTTCTTAGTTGTTTCACTAGTTCTTCCTTTGTTATTTCTTCTATCTCCTCATTACTTTTTCCTTTCCTATTCTCCTCTTCTCGTTCCTCTTCTTCTTCCATCACCACTCTTTCCTTTGTTCCCCCTAGTAACTCCATGAAATTTTCGTTCCAGCTGCGCAACTTTATCCCCTCGTCTACTCTTTCTCTCTTCTTTTTGTATTTATTTATATACCTTTACGCTTCTTCTTCTGTCCTTATGGATCTTATTTTTTCTTCCTCTTCCTCCTCGTGTTTCTTTTTCTCTCCTTTACACCATTTTCTATACTCCCTTCTCCTTCTTACATACTCCTCCCTTTTTATCTTGTCTTTTTTCAATTTTTTTAGTTCCCTTCTTAACTTTCTTTTTTTCTTTTTCCATTCTTTGCTGTGCCATTCCTTTCTTCCTAACCTCCATGTCGTTACCTTTTTCTTGACCCTCATTATTGATTCTTTCACTTTATTTTTCATTGCTGACTACATCTCCTCTGTATTTGTCTCTGTGCACGTCCATCCCTCACATTCTTCATGATAGTGCTCTATCTCTTCCACCGACCATACGCTCCTTTCCATCTCCACACAGCCACTTTCTTTTATTCTTCTTCTTCTTATTCCTTCTATTTCCATTTCCATTAGAACTGGTCCGATTCTGTTCTGCTTCTTTTCTCCACCTTTCTAACCTCTTCTATAGCCTTTTTGTTTGTTATCACATAGTTTATTACCGATGCTCCTTGTTCTCCTATGTATGTCCATTCCCCTTGCTTTCCATTACTTCCGTTAAGTATCATCCACCCTCTTTCTTTTAGCTTGTTTACCAGTATCCTTCCTTCTCTGTTCACCACCTTGTCTCTTGATCTCTTTGTTTTCTCTTCCTCCTTTTTTTCGTATCCTATTGGTCCACCTTCTTCCCCTGTTCTAGCGTTAAAGTCTCCTCCTAACATTAAATATCCTACCTTGTCTTCCCCTATTACCTCCTCCAGGCTGTCCATTGTTTCTTCTATATTTTGACTATATAAAGTAATTATCTTCCATTTTTTCCTGTTATATACCATGCTTATCTCTATTGCTCCTTTGTTTATTTCTTTTACTTTTACTCTCCTCAGTTCTTTGCTAGTTGCCACGATTATCCCTCCTTTGGCTCTTCCTTTCACGCACTCCCTTGTCGCCAGTATGCAATTCCACTTGTATTTGTTTGGCACTCTTGTTATCATTTTCTTCCACTTTTCTTCTTCTATCAAGTCTCTGTCAGACTTATAATATCAAATTTTTCCAGGTTCTCCCATGTTTCCTCACATTTATTTACCAATCCTGCAATATTCCAAAAAACATATTTTTAGTCCTTCTTCTTTGTCCTCCTCCTTCTCCCTTTCCTGTATCTCCCATCCTCAATCTTTTTTTTCACTTCTTGTTTCTTCCAATCTCCCTACTTTCTCATTCCATCTGTACTACTTCTCTTTCATCTTAATTTTCATGTAACCTACTTTCACTTTATCATCTCCTTTCTCTCTTTCTTCCTTTGCTATTCCTCTCAGCCTCTTCTGTATCTCTCTTTCCTTTCTTGTTAAATCGTCTTCTATTATGATTCCTTTGTCTAATCCTTTTTCTTACTCATGATTTCTCTTTTTTGCTCCCATTTATTTATCTTTGCAATCAATATGTTTTTACTTTCATTTATTCTGATCTTGCTTACCTTTTTTACTGCCACTTCTGTCTTAAGGCCATCTTCTATAAATTCTTTCACTTCCTGTTCTAGCCTTTCCATTTTATCTTCTCTCTACTTCACTCCTTTTATAACTACATTGTTCTTCCTTTCTCTTCTCTCTTTTCTTTCATTGGTCCATTCCAGTTCTTCTATTCTCTTCTCCAGTAACTCTTTTTCCTGTCTCTACTCCTCTCTCTCTTTTCTTCTTTCTTCTTCTCTTGTCCTTCTTTCTTCCATCATTTGTTACTTCATTCTTTCTATTTCTTCCCTCATTTCTTTCCTCATTTTTTTTATTTCTATTATTATTCTCTCAAATCCTTTCCTCCATATTTCGTCACCGCCGGTGACATATTTTTCTAGTGACTTTTCATCTCCTCTGTTTTTACTCCTGCTTTCCGCCTGCTTTCCCGCTATCGGCGCCATCTGCTGTTTCCTTTTTCTTCCACCTTTTCCCGCCTTTTCTCGCTTCTACTTAACCTTTCTACTCCTTACGTTTTTCGCCCTGAAAAACTCTGCTCTCCTTGTGTTGCTCCCTGTGCCTTTTTTTCCTCGTCTTTTCTCGTTCTTCCTCTCTCTTCTCGTTACCACTATTCCCACTAAACTCGCTACTTTCCACCTATATCTCACTTTTTCTACTTGCTGCTGTGTATGCCCTTGTGCCTTTCTCGCTAGCTCCACCGGAAGCAAAACTCAAGTATATATTGAATGCGTAGAAGAAAATACAATTTTACATAAGTTTATTCTTACAAATACAGTATTGAATATAGTGTTTAGTAAAACGGTTTTGTATATTGTTGGATTTTGTACAGAATATTTTACAAAATAAACATACAATTAATTCGTCGTTGGTGTCGAAGTTTCCGGAGAACAGTTGTAGAAATTGAGGAAAGCTATATCCGCGAGCCATAAAATAGAGAAACACAGCAATAATGCTCGCACGTTTGCGAGAAATATTCTTGAAGTTGAGTCGTGTTCCATGTGTGTGTAGTGGAGTTTCTTCAAAGTCGCAGAAGGAAACGGGGACCTGACGGTGGTATTCCATAGCTGTCGAAGTACGTGGCGTTTCTGTTCCATCGAGAAAGAAGGCGATCCAGTGGATTCCTGGTCGATTGTGATCGTCTGTGTTAGCAACGATAGCTGTCCACACCCTGGGCAGTTTGTCGGCTGGATAAACTCCCGCGTGTCCAGATATTTGCAGTTGTTGCAAGGCTTGCAATATTTCTTTCGTATTCATTATTTTGATAGAGGCAGTCGCGAGAATGCAGTATGAAACGAGCGTATCCCTCCTGTACCTCTGCATGTGCACCGGTGTTCTCGGTGTAAGTCGTTTTCTCTGGACAAACGGGCTCGGTGTATGAATTTTCTGTTAGGAATTCTTTCTTCTCCGCCGTTTTGATGTTTGTAGATGAAGCTGGTTGTATTATGCTGTTTTCGTCGCTGGCAAAGTTGCTATCGGATTCTTCCTCAATTTTAACGCTGTTTAGATTTAACCAGCGTTTTAACCGTAAAGCGTTTCATAGAGCGCACCTAATGTCAGGTGTGAGAACTCCGTGATACGAACACTGTGATAGGGCCACATACTACTTATGTGTGAGTCAAGAGTTTTGTCATTACTATGTGTCACAGTAATGACGAAACTCTTGACTCACACATAGTAACCGGATGAAATTTTACAATTGACACACACAAATTTAACTTACCATAACATGTTCGTCATTCATAAATCAGGAGGAAGTGTTCTATCAAAGAAATCTATTGAAGAAAGTTAAAAATAAAGCCGAAACGTTTGGAAAACAAAAGTAGCAGATTTATTTATTGCAAACCAACCTGCAAATGGTTCACACTTGCCCAACTACTACCGGAAAATTATGTAATTTATTTTATAAATGTAATATAATTATGTTATATATTGTTACACTCGCGGAAGCAAGACGGGACTATCGCCGGCCACCAAGATTCACGCGCGCGTTTGCGGCAAAGAAGAAGCGCGGTTTTCCTTTTAGAACACTTTATTACCACTCAAAATACAAACGATATCAGAATACAAATTGTATCAGGACAAAATCATTGAAGCGCGACGTGACAGCTCTCCGTTGCAATTCTTCTTAAACAAACTCGCGAGTAGCCCGGCAACAAACAGTCGCACCAAGCGCGCACCGTTCACGCGGCTCCCGCGACACATACGTGGTGATCGCCGCGTAACATTGCTCCTCTTCTCTTCCAAATCGTCCCCTCACGATTAAAGGAGGTCCGGTCTTCCCGCTCACTCCTGGATTGCTGCCACAGGATCTCAAGCTGACCGGTCGAAGAAATTCCTCTTGAGAAATTCTTTTTTTCAAGGCTCCGACAATCTCGCAACTTTCCGATTTTCGGACAAGGGAGGGAAACCCACCGCCCAAAAATGAGCATCCCGAGCCTCCGCCTCGGCATTTGCCCAACGGCTCACGGGAAAACCACGGTCAAAAACCGTGGGCGAGGCGGTCTTCCTTGATACAATACACGTCGCCACGTTCCGACGTTCTTGACAACGCAAAACTAGAAATAAGAAGCAACAAAAAACACAACAACAAAACAGAGCTTAAAGTTTACATAACACAAACTGAACCGAGAGAGCGTAGAGAGAATTCCATCTTCCGACTTAATTCATTCGGCATTAACGCGCGAATACCTCTCCCCCTCTCTAAAACCCCGCAGCAACTGCGTTTCACCACTACTGCAATCTCACGACAACGCAAACAGAGTTCTACACCATCCTAGAACCATAATGATCTTTTTTTCGAAGAACCAATAGAAATTACTAATAGAAAACCTAGAAAAACCAAAAACTTTGAAGTAAAAACTAAAACAAATGAGAACCTAGAAAACGTGACACAAGGCAGAGAAGCAGAATTAGTCAAATTGACCTGAACGAAACCTAACCTAACTATGATTATTTTCAGAAGATATGATGAGCAATTCGTCCAGCCGCGGGGCCCGTAAAAGAGGCAGTCGGCAAAACGTGAACCTCTCTCTTTCAGAAATTCTCTCTACACTTCCCTAATTTTTCCGCGTCTTAATTTGACGGTGACGAGCTCGATTGAGCCACGCGCGTTCCAACACCTCCAACGGACACGCGATCGGCCTGATTCCTTCCCTCGGCGACGTTTCGCCCGCGCCGTTTACAAAATTGTTAACGACTCGCCTGAGAAATTTTGTCGCAGCCGCTCCTTCAGCTGGCGTGTCTCCACCTCTCGCTGTCGCATATACTCGCTGAACTCCGCTTCTCGGCAATGAAACAACTCTCTCTTCAGCTGCCGTGTCCTCGCAGCTCGCGAATCTTCTTGAGAGCGGAGTATAAAACCACGGACTCCGTCGCCGCCTCTCCACGTCCGCTTTTCGTTCCAACAGACGCAACGCCTTCCGCGTCGATGTCCATCGCATCCCCTCGCTTCGAGGCAGTCACAGCGCGCGTCTCCATCTCGGAAATTTGCTTCGAAAACTTTCTTTCGTGTCTCTTCGCCGTCCGTTCACTATCTCGAACGAGTCCCCAAAATGTTATGTTTGAGGAGGCGAGACGGCACTATCGCCGGCCACCAAGATTCACGCGCGCGTTCGCGGCGAAGAAGAAGCGCGGTTTCCCTCTCAAAACACTTTATTACCACTCAGAATACAAACGATATCAGAATACAAATTGTATTAGGACGAATCGTCGAAGCGCGACGTGACAGCTCTCCGTTGCAATTCTTCTTAAACAAACTCGCGAGTAGCCCGGCAACAAACAGTCGCGCCAAGTGCGCGCCGTTCACGCGGCTCCCGCGACACATACGTGGTGACTGCCGCGTAACAATAGCTATTATATTGCTTGTTATTAGCTGGTAATGACATTATAACTTTCATATAACATTTTTGTAACTATATAACAATTATATTACATTCTACTTACATGTTCATATTATATAACTGCAATATACGATAAGTAAATTACAATATACGATAAAGAAATTACAACTAACATGGATGTTACATGCAACGACCATGTTATATTACTTGTTATATTTGTTTTATTACGACAATGTTGCTGTTATATAATAACAAAAAATATAATAAAACAAGTCAACTAACGAGCAATATAAGTTGTTATTTGTTAAAATTAAAATAAGTAAATCCGCAATTTTGATTGTACAAAATAAATAAAAAATGATATCGCGGTAACAATTGATTTAACGTTTCGACTCTTACTTGAGTCCTCTTCAGAAATATAGTTCTTGCAATTCGTTGCGTTAGTTAATGGTCGATTAATGTATTTACCGTTGGAGTTGGTGTAAGTGAAGTTCTAAAATCGTTATTATATTGTCACTTTTGAAGTACGTACCAACAAACAAGATATTCACATGGTGAAAGTCAAAATCGAACGCTGTGCAAAACCGAAAAAACCGCTGGATATATACACAAAGCCCCACTCCGGAATAAGTAGAAAGTCAAGTGAATACGTTGAATTCAAAATTTAAGGTCTGTGTGTTTTAATATTGTCAAGTAGATGAAAATAAGATTTGTGTAGTAAGTCCGTGTCACTGATAATATTTAAACCCAAGGTTTGTTCTTTTATATGAATTGTTTCCGAAATGAGTCTTTAATAAAAATTAGATTTAACGTCCAAAATTTCGACATTATCCCAGTCAAACGAATGATTGTAATCTATTTTATGTCCGGAGATAATAGATAGTTCCGATGTATTTTTGTCGGAATTTTTTTCGTGTTCTTTTATTCTTGTCTTTAGCTGTCTTTTCGTTTGCCCCACGTAAGATGCACAACAGTTGTTACAATTGATCTTGTAAATTACATTCATGTTTGAATCATGTGGAGTACTATCTTTTTGAGTTTTGATACATCCACTAAGTCTATTTAAGCATCTGTAGCCTATTATTGTTTCTTTTCTATTGAACGCTTTTGTGATGTTCTCTGATAAATTATCGATGTAAGGTAGTGTAATTAATTTCCTTTCGATAGAATTTAGAGTGTCAGTCTCAAACGAATTGTTAATTTTTTTGGAAATAAATTTTCTAATCCTATTATTGACATTGTTGAAAATAAAGTCTAACGGATAACCGTTGTCTAGCAAAATATTGATGACTAAAACAATGTTTTTTTGTATGAAAATCTGGATATGACAATAAAATAGTATGATCTATTAGATTATAAATAGATCCTCTTTTATGGCATAATGGATGATGTGAAAGAAAAGATAAAAATCTGCCGGAAAAAGTTTTTTTATGAAACCAATCAATTATGAATTTCCGGTCATTTCAGAAACAATTCATATAAAAGAACAAACCTTAGGTTTAAATATTATCAGTGACACGGACTTACTACACAAATCTTATTTTCATCTACTTGACAATATTAAAACACACAGACCTTAAATTTTGAATTCAACGTATTCACTTGACTTTCTACTTATTCCGGAGTGGGGCTTTGTGTATATATCCAGCGGTTTTTTCAGTTTTGCACAGCGTTCGATTTTGACTTTCACCATGTGAATATCTTGTTTGTTGGTACGTACTTCAAAAGTGACAATATAATAACGATTTTAGAACTTCACTCACACCAACTCCAACAGTAAATACATTAATCGACCATTAACTAACGCAACGAATTGCAAGAACTATATTTCTGAGGAGGACTCAAGTAAGAGTCGAAACGTTAAATCAATTGTTACCGCGATATCATTTTTTATTTATTTTGTACAATCAAAATTGCGGATTTACTTATTTTAATTTTAACAAATAACAACTTATATTGCTCGTTAGTTGACCTGTTTTATTATATTTTTTGTTATTATTTATATTGCGAGCGTTTTGTCATTAATTTAGTTTTGCTGTTATATATCTGTGTTTGCTGGGTTACAATATTATGAGCTAGTGCATTATCAAAAAATTACTAAAAAATGATCGTTTGAAATCGAACTCTGAATTGAACAATTATAACATTACGCACAATCAAATATAAGTAGACTAAACTGTGTTCAAATCATTGATCTAATATATAAACTCAGCAAACACAGATATATAAACGTAACATTGCCGTACTCAGCACACACAGGATATAACTGCTATATAACATAGAAGTAACACGTACTATAACAGCTATTATACTTACTACTGGAGAAGTCAAGAGTGGACTTTCAATTCAGCCTGAATGTTGACTTATAGTCGATTAAAAGATGACGAATGTCCCAAAAATAAGCGACTGCCAGTCGACTATCCGAGTTGACTATTAGTCGACTGTAAGTTGACTTAAAGTTGACTAGAAGTAGACTTTTAGTTAACTAGAGGTCGACTATGAATCGACTATAAGTTGACTTTAAGACGATTACACGTGTAAGAATTGCAACCAACAATTCTCAAAAATGTTTTTATTTTACTCACAAAGTATTACTCAGAGTACAACTTCTTACAATTTATAACCCTAATAGGCACATTTGTGAAAATATTGCATAAAAATGGCATCATGAATGGCGGCGATTTTGCAATGATTGCATTAAGATGATTCGCCATAATGCAACAGTTTTGTTACAATAAAATTTTGTAAATAATATTTGTCAAAAATTGGAAAAGAGTCGTTATGCATTTCCACAGTACCTTTAATAGGCAAATTGTAAAAATATTGCACAAATATGACATCATGAGTTACGACGATTTCTTGCATTTCTTCATATGCAATTATATTTCTACATATTTGAAACATTACATAGCTGAATTTC
This sequence comes from Pseudomyrmex gracilis, assembly GCF_002006095.1. Lineage (NCBI taxonomy): Eukaryota > Metazoa > Arthropoda > Insecta > Hymenoptera > Formicidae > Pseudomyrmex > Pseudomyrmex gracilis. Next base: position 13,531 of record NW_018021623.1, read on the forward strand.
TTTTCTCAATTATTGAACAATTTCTTTGTAAAATTAATTTTACAAATATACTGCTACAATGATTCGCCATATTGTTATTCTTTTGCCGAAATAGTATTTGGAAAGTAATGTTGCAAACAACTACAAATATTTCAAAAAAGATCAATGTTTTTACATCTATTTCTTAAAATATGTCTGTATAATTGCAAATTACAATTTTAGTGCAAGATTTTGTTACATAATTTTGTAAATGTTTTCTTATTAGGGAAGTATTTGCGCTCGCAATGCTTGACGTGACTTTTGATTTGAACTGTGACTTAGAACTGCTTCAGAACTGCTCTCCGGATCCAAGATCCGGAGTTTTTGTACGGAGATCAGGGAGTAGGGATTCCTTGATCTCTATTATTCGATTCGTCCCTTAATTATTCCTTTCTTGATCTCTGCTAAATTATCGATCTCTCATTTGTAGATCTCTCAGAAGCGAGAACCTCCGCATGCATTCAATTTCTAGGTCAGTGGAGTTATTGATTGTTTAAATTTCGGTGTCGGTGAGTGTCTTTTTTATCTTGTTTATATTAACGTGCGGCGGTCTTCGCCTCTCGAATTTTATAGCGATCTCTCTTTGAAGCGACGAGAGATATAGCAAACACGTGCGTGAGAGCTCATTGTTCATTATACTCCTTTCGTGAGAGTCGATCGGGATTCAAATTCCTCGGCTTGGTTTTGTTTAATGTTTATAATACGTGATCAGATTCTGATCGAGATATCTCGCGAGGCTTGCTAGTCTCCGCCTGGAAATTTGTTACTTAAACTATTTCTTAAAATTCTAATTAACCGTTATAGTTACGCGAGGCGTTACACGTTGTGACGTTTTTTGGTGTTGGAACGTAATTCTCGGGCCGCTTCCCCCGCAAACGGAGTTTCTTTCACGGGACTAGGGTGAGCGTCTGCGAGAAAGCAACGTCGAATCACGAGCAAGATAGAAAAGATATTCAAAACGAGCACCGCCGGGCCGATATGACGAATACTTGGGTGTAATGTAGGGCGCGAGACCGCGTCAGAAATCTGCGTCGTTCGACACAACGGGCCGACTAGCTCTATTTGAACGGAGAGGGAATGGGTTTACTAAAAATTCGTAATGCAGGCTTGTCCCTTACTCTCGCGATATGAAGACTCAGATAATAAAAAGAAAATCAGAGTTAAACAGAATTAATTAACAATTAATTAACAATTTTTTTACTTTACGGACAGAAGTTCAAGATAAAATTAATACAAGATAATATAAAAAAAATCATGTAAAGAAAAATATAAAAAAAGTTTTTTACAAAATAATATAAAAGAAATAAGAGAAAGAATAAGATAAGACGATATAATACAAAATAAGATAAAAGAAAATATACCGAACGAACAACGTGTTGCGACAAATAACAATCCGAATCACGCTAATCAACGAGATAAATGATTGAATCGGAACGATACCGCGAAAATACTGAACGGGAAACTTTAATAATTACATCAAGCTGAAAGATCGCAAGTGCAGGCACGAGAATATAGCAATCGTGGGACGCAAAGCTAGACGCCGGCTAAGCAGGCAAGAGGGTGCAAGCCAAGATACGTTACGAACAATACGCCGGGATAAGGTAGCGTGCAGCAGCCTCTTTACAAGCCGTAAATCACGCGGACTTACTTGTTTCGCTGATGGTCGCGATTTGGTCGAACGGATCGCCTCGCCACGCAGCTTTCACCGGTTTTGTATCCCAAGGCTCGCAAATAACTTCGAGCCTGGTGGTTACTGGTGCCTTTATGGCTTAGTGGACTCTTATTGCTAGTCCATACGCTATTCTAAGTCTTCACTGAAGTTTGGATTAAAACCGTGGATTTAATGCGTAATCACGGAGTTGTATACTAGAGTAGTTTTCACTGTTGGTTTCTAGGTCTTGACACAGACTGCGGGTAGGGGGATTTAAACCCCGTATGTGAGATTCGGAGCACATCTCCAATCAGACGGTCGAACTGAGTTAGGGAGATTATGGGAGAAATCGGTAGAAGCAGAGATGCCAGATTCTGAACACTTGGTAGCATGCGGTAGCAGCGGTAGCATGGAGGGGATGCGCACACAACCTCGGATCGTGTTTGTGTGCGCTCGAGACTTCGGGCGCGATCGGGCAGTAGAAAGAGACAGAGAAATGACTTTCTGTCTCGCTCTCGCTTGAGCGAGTTGGCGATACAACGTTCAAATCTCAATAACGTCGTAAACGGCATAAGAAATGTCCGAATTCTCCGGCTTGTTCTCTGACTTTTCTTGATTATAATTAAAAATTGTATTTATATGTATGTATACATAAAATTTATATTCGAGAATTCAGAAAAATATTGGCCGTATGGAGCAAAACACAGTTGTTAGTGTGTATGAATTATATTGATTTATTAATTAAAAAACAAAACGTTTTCGACCTCGGTTTAGGTCCTTATCAATGTTTTTTTTCTACAAAATTAAAAAAGATACAACAATCGATAATTGATTCAATGAGAATTATAAAAGATTTTTTAAAAAATATGAGACTTACAGTGACAATCAATTGAGTAGATATACAGCTCAAAAAGATGGAATGTATGGTAAGAACAACAAAAGATCACTACATGGTGTCGCAAACTGAGAGATTGTAACAGTATACATCAGTTAAAATAGGGAATCAAAGCCAAGATCGATCGATTGTCAAACTACTCTAGACATCTGCATTATCAATAAAAGGTAAATATACTTTATCTAAATTTTCAGTATCGCTATGCAGATTTAGACCATGGCTCTGATCCTTTATATGCAGCGTTTCAGATATCAGACGCTTGTGATAAGATCCCTCGTTATCCAAAATTTGTACATTTTCCCAGTCAAAATCGTGGTTAAATTTTATCCTATGGTCAGTAATCACAGATCTTTGAGATGAATTTCTGTTTATGTGGTTCCTATGTTCTTTGATTCTCGATTGTAAACTTCTACCAGTCTGTCCAACGTAGGATGCATCGCAAGTACAACAATTTATTTTATATACCACAGCTGGACGAGATGGAGGAGGGAGCGGATCTTTGAGAACCTTAATAAATTCAGTCAATTTGTCAATGCTGTAAAAAGCTGTATGGAAATTTGTGTCATTAGGTAAAATTTTGGAAAATTTCTCCGCGAAATGATTAATATAAGGCATCACAAACCAACTCTGTGGAGAGCACTCTGAAACTGCATTTGACAAAAACCTCCTTGCGTCATTGTTCTTGTAAAAATTATGTTTTAGTCGTTGTTTAAATATGTCAAAAATAAAATCGCACGGATAATTATTGTCAATCAGTATATTAAAAATAAGTTCGAAATTCTTTTGGTGAAAGCTAGGGTGAGATAGAAAGAAAGCTCTGTCTATAAGGCCGATAACAATGCCTCTCTTTTGACTGATAGGGTGGTTCGAATAATAATTTAGATATCGGCCTGAAAAAGTTGGCTTGTGATACCAGTCATGTATTAATGTCGAATTGTTTTTAATAATAGTGATGTCAAGAAAATTTAGTTTATCAGAGCCAACCTCCATAGTGAACTGGAGACGAGGATGATAGGAATTATAGGCATTGAGGACACTGTCAAATTGATCGTTAGGTACCAACATGGCAATATCGTCAACATACCTAACATGTAGAGGGGGGATGAAAGGGAATTTACTAATGACAGCCAGTTCAAGATCTTGCATTATGATGTCCGCTAATATAGGAGACAACGGGGAACCCATAGGTGCTCCGTAAGTCTGTTTATAAAATTTTTTATTAAAAAGAAAATAAGTAGAGTTAAAAATGAGTTTAATAGCTATAAAAAATTCTTCTTTAGGTAAAAAGGTGTTACCTTCTATGAAATGCCATCTCTTTTCTAATCCGCTGATTGCTAGGTCCAGTGGAATGTTGGTGAACAAGGATGTAACGTCAAGGGAGATCAACTCAAACGAGTCATCATAAGTTGTATTGGAAATTAAATTGGCTAAATGAAAGCTATTGTAGACAAAACTGGGCGGAGGTTGGAGGCTCTTTGAAAGTATTTTGTTTATAAATGTGGCGAGATTATGTAAAGGGCTATTAGTCGAGGAAATGATGATCCTGAGAGGATGTCCTGGTTTGTGGATCTTAGGGACACCATATGCGCGAGGGAGGATGGTTAGTGAACAGTTTAAATGTTTATGCATAAGATCTGTGATGTGACCACGGAATTTCCATCTTTTTAATAATTCTTTGAGAGATCCTAAAATATGGTTGACCGGATTTTTGTTTACTGAAGAATAAGTATCGGTATCCGACAGCATATTCTCCATTTCGAGGATGTACGCGTCTCCATTCATAGCTACGACTGTGTTGCCCTTGTCGGCTCGTGTGAACACAACAGAGGGATTGTTTTTTATGAATTTACGTGTAGATAATACAGCATGCTTAATCTCATTTTCGTAAGGTAACTTAGATAAATTAGACGGCCTCACCTGCTTGAGAACAGAGACAAATCTATTACGGCATTCAATTTTTTTATTATTACTTAAAAGTCTAATGTTGTTCTCAAAATTTTTTATCAGCTCAAAGATGAGTTTTTTATTACTAGCCGGAGGTAGACAGAAATTTTCTCCCAATTGCAAAAGTCCTACGACTTCGGTGGGGATAGGACAGTTAGTTAGGTTAATGAACCAATTTTTTCTGGGTTGAAGTAATGATTTGGTGGAAGTGTTAGTAGTGAAGGATAAGTCTATTGAGAATGTAGGTGATGGTTTAATAGGTGGTGAAAAGGAAAACTTAAAGGAAGAATGAGTGAAAATACGATTGCAAGAAGAAGTGAGATTTTTTTGAGCTGCAGGTTTGCAGGGAGTTACAAAATATTCTAATTTTTTATGTACTTTAGAAAACTTTGCTTTTATCCACGAAAATTTATGTGTTAACCTTCTGTTCTCAAGCATATGAATTTTGTCTAACTTTAACATTTGAGTGTTGAAAAAAGTATTATAAATATGAAACGGTAAATCGTGTATGATGGTTCTGTTGATTTGAAAAATGTTGATAAGCACATGTTTTCGGTGTTGATATAAATCTGTGATCTCCAAGCGTAATATGCTGTTAGCTATTAGTAAGCGTTTGTTGTCAAAATCACATTTTTGTTTGTAATTGTGAAAGGTGACTTGTGGAAAACAACGTGATCGATAGAATAAATGTTGCGGCAAAAGTTTCTCCTTTTTGCATGATTTGAGAAATTTAATTCTGTTCTGAATCTTAACTAAATCCTTGTTAAGTTTAATCCATGTTTTTAAATTTATCACTGATGATGTTCCGTAATATAGATGGACAAAATTGAAAAAATTATAACGTTGCTGATTTCGCATTCTTCCGCCAACGATTAAAGAATAAAAAGTGAAGAGAAATGCTCCAAAATATGTTCGAGAATTCAGAAAAATATTGGCCGTATGGAGCAAAACACAGTTGTTAGTGTGTATGAATTATATTGATTTATTAATTAAAAAACAAAACGTT